>NW_015505903.1:94002-124291 GCF_001515645.1 Sinocyclocheilus grahami
ATATAATATACACGCTTGTTTCGATCATAAGAAGGCAAATTCATAGATACTAAACAAGGTAAGATTACATATAGTGAAAAGGGATGATCAGGAATGGGTTCCCTCACAAGCATGCCTAAAATAGTCTAAAAATATCAAAGACAAAATACACGATGACAATAATATACCCAATGACCTGAAGGATACACTGTTCATTCAAAGAAAGGTTTTTCCTATGAATTAATTAGTAGATTACATATAGTGAAAAGGGATGATCAGGAATGGGTTCCCTCACAAGCATGCCTAAAATAGTCTAAAAATATCAAAGACAAAATACACGATGACAATAATATACCCAATGACCTGAAGGATACACTGTTCATTCAAAGAAAGGTTTTTCCTATGAATTAATTAGTAGAAAAGTCCATTCCTTGTGGATTTTCCTTATGGGCAAGGAAGGGGATTTTCTTCACCTAAATTCCAGGAGGTCGTAAATGGATCGGGTGTCAGGGTTACCATGGAATCAGGGGCCTGTTCCTGGGGTGTTACAGAGTATTTGTTAAATCTAGCTAACAAAATATATATTGTGTGTTTGGGTGGTCCAGACGCTACATAAATATGATTTCACCTGGATCGGTTCATATAGAAGGTGTTTTTAATCCATTGTAGTGAACATCAGCAAGAGGGCAATCCCTTTCCACAAGTTTCATTCTGATGAGATCAGGCTTTGCATACAACGAAGGATGCTTGTGCCTTAAGATAAACAAAACTACCTCTTGGCCACCTCCTACAGAATTGAATATACCCAATGACCTGAAGGATACACTGTTCATTCAAAGAAAGGTTTTTCCTATGAATTAATTAGTAGAAAAGTCCATTCCTTGTGGATTTTCCTTATGGGCAAGGAAGGGGATTTTCTTCACCTAAATTCCAGGAGGTCGTAAATGGATCGGGTGTCAGGGTTACCATGGAATCAGGGGCCTGTTCCTGGGGTGTTACAGAGTATTTGTTAAATCTAGCTAACAAAATATATATTGTGTGTTTGGGTGGTCCAGACGCTACATAAAAATGATTTCACCTGGATCGGTTCATATAGAAGGTGTTTTTAATCCATTGTAGTGAACATCAGCAAGAGGGCAATCCCCTTTCCACAAGTTTCATTCTGATGAGATCAGGCTTTGCATACAACGAAGGATGCTTGTGCCTTAAGATAAACAAAACTACCTCTTGGCCACCTCCTACAGAATTGGCCAATCAAAATGCTGGAACTGAAAGGTGCCAACTGGCAAATCCCTTCCTCTCAGGAAAGATTAAAAGGTTCTCTCAGAGACAAAGAAACGGTCTACTGTAAGTCATCTCTCTCTGTGTGCATAATGCTAAGCTAAGTTGTTGTTCCAAGGAAAAACAAGGAAGTTCTGCAAGAAGTGAATTTGGGGAGTTTGGAAACAGCAACACCAACAACGACCACAAGCTTAGTGCCCCCCAACTTCTGCAGCCACTTCAGAACCTTCTCGTCAGCGATCCTCTGTTTGCGAGTTCCAAACTGCTGGAATCTTTTCCAACAACTTCAGAATCGTCTCTTCAGCAATCCTTCTCCGTGTTCCAGGTTGTCCAGATCTTCTGAACACACTTCAGAACCTTCACATTCAAGGCTGTTTGCATGTTCCCAGTCCAAGGACCTTCTCAGTGCTCAAGAGTTCATCGGTCACCAGTGCTTCATGTTCAAGATTGTGAAACGGATCCGACTCCTTTCTTCCCACTGCAGTGTGGCCCAGGTCAACAAGTGGAAGATGACGGCGCTCAGACTCAGCACATGACCAGGCAGAATGCAAATATCACTCTTTCCAAACTTCTTTACCAAAAACCCATGGCATTATTGTGGATTGTCAGATTATTTAATTTGCATTAAATTCTATATATCTGATGTTAGTTAATAACAAATAATCTATCGATTTATTTGTTTAATCTAGAATAAGGTTTACCTTATTACCTCCAGGAAACTTCAGTTTATCTTTCCGTAAGATAACGTCCATAGTAACATCCAACTCAGTCACTTGCATTTATCAATCTTTTGCATTTTATCCATTCATTGTACCCATTTAATAGTTGTTAGTTACTCTTATCTATTCTTTTGTTAATAAAACCCATTTTATTACACTTGTGTCTTCCTTGTGTTGACAATACAGTAAGAAGCTCTACAAGTAAACAATATCTCTCAAATCCTTCAGATTGGCCAGACTACAACTTCCTATGATTTATGTAATTCTTATTTATTCAACATTCTTCCATGATTGTTCTTTATTTTCAAGTTGAAATTCCTTGACTGATCCCCCATAAAGTAGTGTGAAAAAAACTAAACATTAATATTAATATTTAAGCCCAAAGCCATTGCACTGGTGGTGCTACTTACATCTAAAATGTGAGGCTATCTAACGTCTCGGTTATGTATGTAACCCTCGTTCTCTGAAGGAGGGAACAGAGACGTCACGTCGGTGACCGACAAATTGGGATCTCGCTTAGAGAGACCAATCCACTTCGAGTGTAAACTAAATGAGCCAATGCACATTGGCATGCGATGATTACATCCAGCTGCCGCTGATCACAGCATGAGCAGCTTGTGCAACACATACCAGGTTTTCACCGAGGAGCTGACCCGGCCGCTCAGCGGTGGTACAGCAGCCGTGGCGATGGGACGTGACGTCTCCGTTCCCTCCTTCAGGGAACGAGGGTTACATACGTAACCGAGACGTTCCCTTTCAGTCGGTCACTCCGAGTCACGTCGGTGACCGACGAATTGGGATCCCTACCAAAGCGCCATGGATGATGCCCCTTCCAGTGTCCTGTGCGAGCCGCCTGCTCCCCTTTGTGGTGTAGACCGGGGCTCGCAACAAGAAGACCAGTCACTGTTGTCATAGCATTAACCACTCAGTGAGATAGGATAACACTGGGAAAACGTACCCTTTCGACTTGGAACAGGAACGTTGCGGAAGCCCCATCCTTCCCGAAGGAGATTTCGAAAGCACTTACACATATGACATCCGTTTAGGTGCATATGGAAGATTAGAGGTGATTGTAACCCTCATGGAAATGGCAGAAGTCTGCCGGGGAAACACGGTCTCTGAGGCTATACCGTGGACTTTACACATATGGGAACCACTTAGGCCTCTACATATGGAACCCAGCCCTCTACCGGTTCTCACGCATTCATCGAGTGAGGGCCTGGCACCGGACGTTCCGCCACGTCTGGCTGTCGAGGCGATGGAGGAGCTCGACTGGGCCTACAGTATGAACACTCTGGAGCAGTTTTAGCAAGCCGACACTAACCGGGGCCTCTCAGTGCCTCTACCCAGCCCAAACTCTAAGCACGAATCGCCGACTGAAAATGCGTGCAGGTCCCCTATCCTCTTGATGGAGGCCAGTGCAAGCAGGTGCAGAGTTTTTATTGAAATAAACTTTAGCTCGACTGACTGCAAAGGCTCAAATGGGCCCTGCTGTAGTGTTTTAAGCACCAAAGACAGGTCCCAAGAGGGTATAGAGGAGGGCCGGGGAGGATTTAACCTTCTGGCCCCCATAAGGATCCTGATGACCAGATCATGCTTCCTTACTGACTTCCCTTCCACAGGGACATGGTTAGCAGCAATCGCAACAACATAGACTTTAAGGGTGGAGGGAGATAGCCTTCGCTCCAACCCTTGCTGCAAAAAGGAAAGCACGACCCTGATCAGGCAAGCTCTCGACCGCGTTGCCGAAGAGGACGGTCTGGGACACAGGGGCATTAAGGAACCGAACTTTGTCGGCGTCCTTCATATCAACCAGACACAGCCAGATATGCCGCTCCTGGACCACAAGTGTGGAAATCGCACGACCCAGAGAACTCGCGGTGACCTTCATCACTCGGAGCGCGAGGTCAGTAGTGGTTCGGAGCTCTTTCAGAACTTCTGGATCATGACCACCCTTGTGCAGGTCCCTCAGTGCCTTGGCCTGATGAGCCTGCAGTAACGCCGTAGCGTGTAAGGCGGAGGCAGCTTCTCCACAGGCTGTATAAGCATCGCCAGACAGGCCAGACGAATACCTACAGACCCGGGAGTGGAGGCACGGTTCGCCCTGCCGGGTGGAGGCGGTATTGGGACACAATTGCATTGCAACCGACCACTCCACCGGCGGGACCCTTGTATACCCCCTAGCTGCACCACCGTTGCGGGTGGTGAGGAAGGAGGAACCAGCAGGTCGGTTTCCGGCAGTAAAAGGTGCCGTCCGTGACCTGGTGAGCTCCTCATGCACCTCTGGGAAGAATGGCACTGAGGCGGGGTGCTGAGAACCAGCGCGAGCCACCCCGAGAAACCAATCGTCCAACCTCGAGGTTTCCACTCGAGCCCTACCCTCTCGGTGGCCCGGGAAAGCATAGCCGACATTGCCGGATCCGATTCAGGCCTTGCCACCGTCCCGGAGGGCAGCTGCACAGCCGAATCTTACTCTCCAGAGAGCTCTCTCTCCAATGCAGTGATCGACATCCGGTCATCAAGAGGAGCACCGAAGGATACCGCTGGTATCGGAGACGGAGCCTGGCCCGCAGCTCCGAGATGGTCATCTTCCCGCAATGGAAACATGACTCATCCGCGAACGCCAACTCATCTTGTTTAATGCCCAGACACGTGAGGCAGCGATCATGACCATCACCCTGCGCCAGGTAACGACTGCATCCAGAAATGCACAGGTGAAATGGCATAATGTACTCTTTTAGAGAAATTGGCTCTTTTAGGGAAATGCTCTCTTTTACGTGCTGAGACACACCACGCCATTTGCAGCACGACAGGGGGTAGCGCAGCCTCTTAAATTCATTTTAAATCAATTTTTAAATCATCTTCAATGTTTTTAAATTCCTTGTTTTATTTTTGTGATTATTATTTTTGTATAATTATTTTACTTTATTTTATGTAAAGCACTTTGAATTACCATTGTGTACGAAATGTGCTAAATAAATAAAATTGCCTTGCCTAAAAAAATGTATTTCTATGCATATGCATATGTATATATATATATATATATATATATATACTGAAGTAAAAGTACAATTTACATTCCAAAAAAATGTAGTGTGAGTAGAAAAAAGTACACAAAAAAGTACTTGTCTGAAAAACTACTTGAGTAAGAGTAAAAGAGTAGCTTATTTAAAAGTACTCATGAGTAGTGAGTACTGAGCTGTGGATTCTACCCCTTTATAACAAATGCTGTACACTGAAATTTAAACATTAGAAAACAATGCACATACTGTAATTCACATTATTTGTTGCTGTTTGTCAGAAAGAATGAAGCATATCTATCATCCATCAGTTTTGACTGCCAACTCTTTAAAATACTCCAAAAAAAAAAAAACTATTATGATGAAAAAATGAAAGAGTTATTCAGATCCCCATTTAAATCATAATGTTAAAAACAAAAAAAAAAAGATTTAAAATCAGGTGTAAGGCCACTGAGCCAGAGCATGCTATTGTTGCACATAAAATATTAATGTTTAGAACAGAGCCAATTCCTCTCCAAAAACGGTGCCAGTTCTAGCATTTTGTGATAAAGAAATGAGAATCACAAAACATTATCATTTATGTTACAATTTAAACATAAAAGCATATTGTTCTAGAAGGGGGCATCATCCGCGACCTTTTATACAGCTACATTTACTCAAATCTGTATGTTAATAATACAATTTGTAAGGGGGAAAAATCATTACGCGCGCGTGTCTCTTTACAGGGCCACAGCAGTGTAAAGAGCTGAATGGAACAAAAAGTGTTGAACTGTTGAAAATGTTTTTGCATGAGTCCACTTACTAAATGAAGGCGGATTGTATAAAATGGATCAAAAACAAAAACAAAAAACAAAACATTGTTTATGAGCTGCAGTTTTATTACATCACGCGCTGACAGAGATGCAGTATAATAATGCCACGGGTCATCAATAAGGTGCATACTGAATCTGGTTCTCCGATTTCAGTACATTAAGCCATGGTAAGCTATTTTTCTACATTTCCAAGAGTTTTAGAGTGTCCTGAACACAATTTTTCACAGCGAGCATCGTGCACTCAAACTCATCAGGAGACTTCTCCAAGTGACTGCTGCAGTGCGTCTCTCTATATACTGAAGTAAATGGGAGTAGAATTTACCGCATTACGAACGTGACACTTGCGGGAGTTATTAACAATATACACAAAACCTGCAACCTCACGCCAAATTTCAGGCCCTGTAGATAGGCTAGCCTGTATACAGATTATTTAGCAAGCAGAAATAGGACATTTACTGTAACATATTAGAGGAAGATGCTGATAACTCGACTGAATTGATGCTTGAATGCACTTCCACAGCAGCCATGATTATCAGCAGTTCGCGGTAAAAATTTTCTAATTTGATTTGACGAGAGTCACAAGACCGATTACCCTCTCCCTTTCCAATCACGCAGATGGATTAAAATAAGATTAAAACAATCATGTAACCACCACAAATGAAAAAATACAAATAGCGGAGTAAAAGTACAGATACATCACTTAATTAAAATGTACTCAAGTAAAAGTACAGAATTTTTAACTACTCAAAAAAGTTCAATTTCTAATAAAAGCTACTTGATTACAGTAACGTGAGTATTTGCAATGCGTTACTTCACACCCCTGTGGGGACATAAGCGATTTTCACCATTTACAGGGGTCGGTGATTTTATTGCCGTCCGAGAATGCGAGTGTTTTTTCTCCCACTGACATGTTTGGCTTAACAGTTTCTTTAAGTGTAGCTGTACATTGTGAAAGGGAACATTGTTAAAATGAAGTTGATATAATTTCATAATCTCACATGATTTTCATTAGAGATTATTAGTTTAATTTTAGAAGAGTGAAGCCATCACTGTAACTGATCAGGGTCTTTATTTGTCCCTGAAAAGCTTTGTAGCAGTCGGCTGGAACTCTAATTAAAAGATGATAAAGCTTACACTGATCATTTTGTCAGATTAGATGTTTTAATAAACTTTGAATCTCATGGTACCTCAGGAACTCCAGAGGATTTTCCTTCAAATAATGGTAAAAATCTAATTTAAATGCTCTCCTGTTCAGTTAAGGGATTTAATTAGTTATCTTACACCAGATGAACAAAATCACATCAGTAAATACAATTTGGTGAAGAAAAAAAAGTTTTTAGCCATGTTTCATTTTAATGAGTACCTAAAAGGTCTTATTATGAACATGCATTAGACACACGATCTCATTCGTGTTGTGTTCATTAAATAACATGACGCTTGTTTTGGAAACCAACATTATCATAAACTGTACATTTTTACTTTATTTTCATGTTGATATATTCATACTGTTAAAGCATTGTCTCACCAGCATTACTTCAATACACACAAACTGCTCAAGTATTCGTCATATAACCCCAGCGTGCATTATAATTACACTGCTTGCAGAGTAGAATGATATTCTTTTTTTTTACGACTTAATTTACCTTGAACTTAATTCGAGCTGTCTTTTAATTTCAGCCTTGGGTGTGTTGTCTGTTTTTTCTTTCTTTCTTTCTTTCTTTCTTTCTTTCTTATTTTTTTTTCTTTGAGTTTAGAGTTTGGAAATCTATGGAAAGAACTGAAAACTGAAAAGGTAATTGCAACTTTTTTATCTTACAATTCAAGTTTACATCTCACAGAGAGTCACAAAAACATAGTTTTCTTGAAGGTGCAGTCACCTTCATATGACAAGAGTCACAGCGTCACATTGCACATAAATGTCACATTGTCATTCACTGCGGACAATCCATTTAGTCACTGACTGCTGCCTCTTTGCCCTCCAGCAACGGCAATTTAGTGCAGAGTGTGCCTTCAGACCAATGATGGACATCAACATGGACATCTTTTTTATTTATTTATTTTTATTTTATACTTTTGAAGGATTTTAAGCTGAAAGTTTGTAAATCTATTTGAGCGAATCAGCTCATGGGGAAATATGAATAATTAACCATAACTAGTTATAATTAACTATTCATATTTTAGATCCGCTGTAGATATTTAGCTGACCTCTCAGGGTCAACTGTCTTGTCAATTCCAAGAACGTTAATTTCCTGGTTAAGGGAAATAACTTTCTTACTGTACAATTCTACAAGCTTGTAACGTAAATCTGCATGATTAGTGACTCCGGTTATGAGCAAACAATGAACATAGTGTATTTTCTAGACTTTTTTCCCCTCAGAGTTGCAATTTTTACTCTGAATTCTGAGTTTACATCTTGCAAAAAAGGTAACTGCAGCTTTCTATCTCACTATTATTTCTCGCAATTGTGAGTTTATATCACAATTCTGACTTTCTTCTCAGAATCGCAATTGTGAGTGCTCTTGTAATCTCGCAATTCAGAATTTCTTTCTCAGAATAGTTTATTTCACATTTCTGAGTGTATATCTAAAGAAAGAAGTTAGAATTGTGAGAAAAAAAAGTGAGATAAAAATTTGCAATTATCTTCCGTAGTGGAAATAAGTTTTCATATAAATCTTCTATGTACATACACTGTTAGAATGTTTGCTATCCCGAATCGAACCGACAACATCATTGTAATATTTGCATACTGAATTGTGATCGGTCTTTTTTCTTGTATTTATTTGCATATTGAAATGTGGTCTTTTATTTCTGTTTAATCCTGCTTTTACACTGCATTACAGTGTTATATGTAGACTTAAGCCAAAAAAAAAAATGTTCTCATACAAACTTGGGCACTATGTTACCCTTTCCACCTCTTCCTTATCCTGTCTAATCATCTCCTCTCCTCAAGAAATGAACTAGAGTCAAGTAGTTCTACAAATGCATCAAAGAGCCCAGATAAGCATGCTCTAAACTGTTGGATGGTCAATTAGGAAGACACACATGCAGTAAGATTAAAAAATATATAAAAGTCAGAGGAAAACCAGAGATAGCAGGCCCCGAAACAGGCACACAGTGGTAAGCTGATGTAACCTAAGGAAAGGCATTGCTGTTGCTCTAGCCTCAGTCTACACAAGCTGTTTCTGTGTCCACATGTCTAATCTAGTGGGTGGACATTTGTCAGAAGAATGCTCAAGGTATCTTTTCTAATGGTTTGACCTGGCATTCGATTTGTCCGGCACCTGTTGGCTGTTGTTAATCTTTGTGTGCAATTTCCAGTGTGTTCGTCTCAGTGGTATGTTTGCAATATTTAGAGGTCACCAAGGGAGATGGCAGCAGATGCTAACACCGCAGCAATTATAAAGGATAAACCCTTAAAGGATAAAGACCTTCCACAGCTCAGGTTTCACCTGCAGTACGAATGCTATATGAGCTGGTTAGTCATTCGATGAGAGTTGGAAGGGTTCGTGACATGCTGTGGTGCTGGCTAAACTTAACAACCAGCAGACCGTCTCGCTTTCGCAAACATTCCTACACTTTTTCACTTGTCCACTAATAGACTAATTTATATATAGACACAGGCTGTTTACACATCAAGTCAAAATGTCCAATTCTTATTTTCTGCTCAAATTTTAGGTAAGGTTGTTCACATGACCTTTTAAATGTGGCCCATCTCAGATGCAGTATTTGCATGGACACTGACACTGGCTGGTTGCTGATCTACCGTCCAGTTTCCAGATTAAATGAACACTAGGGGCAGTGAAACACCAAAACTTTTATTCATGTTCACAGAAATGATCATTTAATGGGCAGATTATAAAGATTTATTTTTATGCAGTTCCTTGCACAATACTATGTTGTGACCTCAAAACACATTTTCTGTAGTGTTTGATTTGTAAACTAATGCATTTTTATGTTTGTGTCACATAACCAGATCCACGTGTATAGCTTTTTGATGTAGTAAACTTGCTTGGTAGCTCATCTGCGAAAACATTGCACTTTCCATGTGGAAACATGAATCATGATAAAAGAGCTCCGAGACTTTTAGAAGAAAACAAAAATGTCATTATTTATTTAGTAAATATGTTTTTATCTGACTTTTGTTAACACTATCGGTTAGATTTACAGTAGGGTTTAGTGTAGGCGATACTTTATTTTCAAACATAACTGAATATTAACAGTTTTAGCACCACTCGCTGGACATTTAATTTCCGAGCTTCTGTGATATGTACAACTATACCAACATGATAAAACATTGACAGAATCATGTTCATTTCTCTCCCTTGACACACTTAGCCTTGAGTCTGTTTCTTTTTCTCTGGCACTATGTTTGGCTTAAACTCGACCATGTCTTTGGAAACTGATAGTTTCAAAAAAATCCATAGTTGACTGTTGTGGTTGATGCCCTTTAACTTGGACCAAATAGAGATGCCACTTCCTATTTTAATGAGTGCGCCACTCGCTGTTTTAGCTGTCTGTCATGTTATTCATGTCAAGTTCAATGAAGCATGTAATTATGACAAATGTCAAGATAGTTTGATGTAAAAAATAATTAATGATTTGTGTTAGCTGACACTGACAGAGTTCTGTCAAGCAGTGTGTTTGCAGATGCATATCCAGTTTATTAACACATTTGAAAGTGGACCAAATCAGTGCCATTTTTGCTGATCATATTGCCATTGAAAACAAACTAAATGTTGGGTTAGGTGAAATGGTAAAGTGCAGGGGTAAGGGGTTGGGTGCTCAACATGTCTCAATAGTGTATGCTTATCAAACTGATTTTTTTTTTTCATTCATCCAATTAAAAAAAAATACGTTAATAGTTCACATATATATTGTATAACTTGAGCCAATGAAAAATAAATAACTTTCAATTAATTTAATCAAAGTCAATTAATTTAAATTCTATTTTTGATCTAAACAAAAAGATATAGATTTGGTTTGACCTCACTATTATGGTGATAAGGCTTTGCTTTAGTTGGGCTCTTGACCTTGTCTTTTTAATGCAAGTTTTTTTTTCTTTTTTTTCTGGCTGCTGTAACTGTGTTTGTAAAGCATGTTTGTTATATCAAAAAAAGCCAATATGGAATTAAATTGTTATTAAATGGTTTTGGTTAATTATTGATCATGGTCTATTCATCATCTAGTGTTTTTTTATTAGCGTCATAGTCACAACTTTTTTGTTTTTTTTTACGATAGCAACATGACTCTACAAGATGAGATGATTAACTATTATGAATGATTTTAAAAACAACTTCTGCACAAAACCTTTACAACTACAGCATCATTTAGACACACACAGACATCAAGAATCAGCACATGAATCTTAACAATGGTGACAATCAAAAGCTTCATGCTGCAATGTCTGCTGGGGTACCAGCACAGTACAAAACTCATCTATGACTCCCAGCATGGATATTGCGGCATGAATAAATTATGCTGCTGAATTGTCCACTTATTTCTTTAATTCTTTCTATGTGCTTTTATTTTTGCTTTTGTGTTGAGTTTTAGTAGCGTGTTTTGTGGTGTTCAGAGTTGAGCTGTTTATTTATTTTGTTGATTGTCACCGTTGATGAGATTCATACGCTGATTCTTGATGTGAGTTTTCTTTTTTTTCTGGCTGCTGTAACTGTGTTTGTAAAGCATGTTTGTTATATCAAAAAAAGCCAATATGGAATTAAATTGTTAACTATTATGAATGATTTTAAAAACAACTTCTGCACAAAACCTTTACAACTACAGTCAAGTAAAGTCAAGTCAACTTTATTTATATAGCGCTTTTAACAATACAGATTGTGACAAAGCAACTGAACAGTATTAATTAGGAAAATAGTTTGATCATGGTCTATTCATCATCTAGTGTTTTTTTATTAGCGTCATAGTCACAACTTTTTTGTTTTTTTTTACGATAGCAACATGACTCTACAAGATGAGATGATTAACTATTATGAATGATTTTAAAAACAACTTCTGCACAAAACCTTTACAACTACAGCATCATTTAGACACACACAGACATCAAGAATCAGCACATGAATCTTAACAATGGTGACAATCAAAAGCTTCATGCTGCAATGTATGCTGGGGTACCAGCACAGTACAAAACTCATCTATGACTCCCAGCATGGATATTGCGGCATGAATAAATTATGCTGCTGAATTGTCCACTTATTTCTTTAATTCTTTCTATGTGCTTTTATTTTTGCTTTTGTGTTGAGTTTTAGTAGCGTGTTTTGTGGTGTTCAGAGTTGAGCTGTTTATTTATTTTGTTGATTGTCACCGTTGATGAGATTCATACGCTGATTCTTGATGTGAGTGTTTCATAGCACATCATACCTTTTTTTTGAGTGATGTGTTTAACACTCTTTCATAACAGCCTTATCAGCACTGCTCATTCTTTTACTCTAGTGTGTTATTATAACATTGTTTTGGTAAGAGGAGAGACACTGGATAAAATCAGTGAAGCTGGTGTTTAATGATGATTGTTATTAGCAAAACATAATCAACAATACTACATATTTTGCCTAAGCCCTTTTTTGCTACAACAAATGTGTTTAAAAACACATGGTTACAGCAACCAAAGAAAAGTTCATTTTAAAAAGTCAAGGGTCAAGAGCCCAACTAAAGCAAACACTGATCTCCATCATGGTAGTGTCAAAATAATAATAACAAAATCTAAACCTCTGTTCATTCTCAATAAGCACTTCTGTAGACGTCTGACAGAAATATCGTCAGTCTGTTGAGTGTTGAGTTAACTTAAATTATTATGGTATGTTCAATTTGCAACAAATAGCTAGCGCAAAGTATTTACAATTACATCTGACTGTAATGATTTATGGGGAATCGAGTTAAAATAGTTTGTGTGAATTATTACCACAACATTTTCTGGTAAATGAGAAACAATTGTTTAATTAAATCTATATTTAATTTTATTGGAGAAAACAAATAATTTCTAATATCATTTCTTAATTAATTTTTTTTGTTTTTATTAAATCTATATATTTTTGTTTAGATCAAAAATAGAATTTCAATTAATTGACTTTCTTCACAAGAAAAATATACTTTGTCTATGAAAACTATTTTTTTTTTTTTTTAAATAGAAAATATTGTTTAGGGCAAGTTATTTATGTTTCATTGGCTCAAGTTATAAAATATAGATGTGAACCATTACTATATATTTTTTATTTTTTTTATTTTAAATTGGATGAATGAAAATATTTTTTCAGTGTGATTTTCTTTTTTTAAATTGGATAAATGAAAACATCTCACATAAATGTAGTTTTCATAAAAGGTGCGGCCACCTTCATATGACACGTGTTTAGCATTTCAAAAGTCACATTGCCATTCTCTGAGGACCACCCATTAAGTCACTGGCTGCTGTCTCTTAGCCCTCCAGCAAAGGCAACTTATTTGCAGTGCGTGACTTCAGACCGAAGATGGACATCCTCATGATGTCCAGTTGATGGATGCACTCTGCTTCAATTTGGCCTTTTTAGAACTGTTGAAAGCCCCCACATGTAGTTAAGCGATGCATTGTGGGTCTTTGCGCCCTTGAATGGTCTGGCTTCATGTTAATGTTGATAGATGAGCTGACACAGATGGTACTCTCAGCCTGTCCGTCAAAAAAAGTGGGCACTGACATCTGAGTTTGACCCCATGCTTGTTTACAATCTTGGACAATTAATTTTAGTTGTGCTGTGATACTCATTTCTAAGTACTCCTCAGACAAGTCAGACATTAGCATCCATCATTCAACTACTTAGGTTTTTTGAAGTGCTTAGTCTTTTGATGTTAAAAGAAATGCAGAGGCTACATAACAACTGTAAATAAGCCATTGGTAAGCAGATTTACTAAACCCTAGATCAAAGTTTGAGTTGTCAGAAATCTGTTATAACATCTAAACCGGGTTGTATTTGTTTTGGTTTTGTGCACACTGTAAATCTCTAATATATATATATATATTTCCAATTAAACAGGCCACTGTTTGCTTGAGTATCCTGACCAGCAACAATGATTTAGCCAATGAATTTGGGGCAGGGCTATCTGTTTGTGCAAGCAATGGCATTTTATTTTAGAATAGTTTGTTACTGCTACCGAAAATGCAAAAATGACATGTTCCATCTTAAAGTAACTCAGTGTGTGGCGTGGGCATTATGCTGATTTTTAAAAATAATCTAATTGTTTATTTTATACTTTCAAATAAAAGCATAACTCTAATGTGTACACCATCATAATTACTCACAATGATTATTTGTCCTATATTTAGCATCTCTCAAAAGTAGAAAAAAAACCCCCCATGAACCTTTTGACCTCGGTAGTTAGACCTGCGTCTCATTAGTGTCTTCAGCTGGAGGATGTTTGTGTTATTCTCACAGGGCCTCAGTGTGGCTCAAACTTCCTTCAATTAGTTCCTTGAAAATGCAGTGCAAAAAGAGGATCCCCATTACATTCATCAGCATTTGAAGGTGTCAAGTCCTCTGTGATTAAATGCAAAGGGGTAAATGTCTTCCTCTATCTTCATTAATTAAATGTGCCATTAAAAGCACACTTCAGAGTTTTTTTTTTCTTTTCTTTTTTTTTAATTTTATTATAACATTAATCATAAACAAGCAGGAAGCCTATTGCTGCATGAATGGGTTAGGTTGGTACAAGATGAGACCTTTATGGGCTAATATCATCTCTGATGTACCACAGTAAATAATAGCAGCTCATTGGTTCAGATGACTAGAATTTACACATAAAAGATTGCAGTCTGTCAGTTGTAATCATTTATAACTTTAAGATGGACTTTATTTTAAAAGTTATGGCACTTATAAGCATATGCTTCTTATCTCTATATATGGTAAGACAGAGTAAGATGACCCCGCCACCATTTTTTTCTCTTGACCATAGATGGCACAAAATCACATCTCAGCACATTTGATGAATGGCTATTTTTAATTTTGTCATTTCATCTTAATGTCAACATTGGGGAGATTTAGTCGGTCAAAACAGTTTTGAGGTTAATTAGGTGATCTAATTTTGTGTCTCTGGAAAATAGTGATCTATGACATTGTATTTTGTTGAATATCAAACAAAAGTTTATATCAAATAAAAGGTTTAAAAAGTGGCATGTTATTATACGTGTTATTAAAAATGTTATACATTTATTTCTTATTACAATCTATGAATTAGATATATATTTCAGACCTTTGCTTCATTAAAACCTATTGGTTAATTAAGTTAAATCATTACATTTGCATTAATAGTGTTGCTATTATGATATGTCTTCAATTAAAATATGGAAAATTAAATATGTAAATATCTGTAAGTCGTAGAATAATTTTACCTTTCAGTTGATTCTTTTTTTGTTTGTTTGTTTGTTTTGTCAAACTAATCAGTCTAAACAAAATTTTAAATAGAATAGTTGATTTAATATTGATTCAGGTTGTTTTACCTGTATTTTGAACTTTGCACTTCATTGCACTGTGTTTTAGAGTTAACATTCGTAAAATAAAGAGACAATGTCCTAGCAGAAAATTACAATCATCCTACATTTTCTGAACTTATATCTAAATATGTTACAATTTAAATGAAAATCCACATTGTTTTTAAGGGGGGCATCTTCCCCTATCTTGTACAGTGTTCGCTATAACTAAGGAATACATTTAATTTAAGTCTGCTTAATTTGAATACACATAGAAAGCTCCATTTGAAGTTAACACTGCTTCAATGCATGTGGCATGTTATTATACGTGTTATTAAAAATGTTATACATTTATTTCTTATTACAATCTATGAATTAGATATATATTTCAGATCTTTGCTTCATTAAAACCTATTGGTTAATTAAGTTAAATCATTACATTTGCATTAATAGTGTTGCTATTATGACATGTCTTCAATTAAAATATGGAAAATTAAATATGTAAATATCTGTAAGTCGTAGAATAATTTTACCTTTCAGTTGATTCTTTTTTTGTTTGTTTGTTTTGTCAAACTAATCAGTCTAAACAAAATTTTAAATAGAATAGTTGATTTAATATTGATTCAGGTTGTTTTACCTGTATTTTGAACTTTGCACTTCATTGCACTGTGTTTTAGAGTTAACATTCGTAAAATAAAGAGACAATGTCCTAGCAGAAAATTACAATCATCCTACATTTTCTGAACTTATATCTAAATATGTTACAATTTAAATGAAAATCCACATTGTTTTTAAGGGGGGCATCTTCCCCTATCTTGTACAGTGTTCGCTATAACTAAGGAATACATTTAATTTAAGTCTGCTTAATTTGAATACACATAGAAAGCTCCATTTGAAGTTAACACTGCTTCAATGCATTTACTGACTTTGATGTATGAACACTGTAACAGGGTAAAGACATCCAGCAACAACATGCTGGTGTCTGAACAGATGGATAATTAACTCCAATAAGTTTGAATGGCTTTTTTATTTGTATTTTGAGGCTACAAACAAAACAGCAAATCTGACTGACAGCCAAACTGTTCATATTTGAGAACAATTCCATTAGATTTTTCAAAAGGAAACCTTGAACAGCACAGGATATTATAGCAGCCTCTTGGTGCTTGATTGATTAACATGTCTAAGTTTGCTGTCTAAATTCAGAGCCAGTGTGAATTAGCTTATGACAAAATTCTCAGGTGACTGGACTGACTAGCGGACCTGCGGCACCCCATTGATTTTATAATTATGTGGCATTTTGCTGCAAATACCTCTCAATATAAAATCTGACGCTGCGTGCGTTCACAGTGTCAGTCCAGTGGCAGATCTAGAAAAGTATCTATGCAGTGGCAATGGGGTGGAAACACCAAAACAAGGGTAGATCCACAGCGCTTGTCGATTTATGACCTGATAGACAACATTCATGTACATGTGATGCAATTGTATTCCACAGAGAGAACACAAAGAAATCATGGAACATGTGGGGAGCAAAACACAAAACACGGAACAGAGTTTGATATTACTCCCCCCCCCGGAAGCCGCATCCCGCGCCGTAACAATTCTCGGGTGCTCTGGAGGCCTCTCAGGACAGGCATACAGGGACGGACGGCCTCCAGGACGGTACCAGTTCCAAGACCCATGGCGGATCAGGCAGACTAGGAAGCCATGGCGAAGTAGGGAGCCATGGCAGAACAGACAGTTCAGGAGGCCTGGCCTCGGCACTCAGCACGGCCTCCACGGACGGACCCCTACTACCCCCCCAAAAAAAATCCTTGAGGAGAATATAGTCTTTAGAGGCCCTCCCTAGGCCTAACTTGGGAACTGTGGCCCTCCCTGGGCTTGACTTGGGGACTGGAGCCCTCCTTGGGCTGGACGTGGGGACTGGAGCCCTCCTTGGGCAGGACATGGGAACTGGAGCCCTCTCTGGGCTGGACATGGGAACTGGAGCCCTCTCTGGGCTAGACTCGGGGACTGGAGCCCTCTCTGGGCTAAACTCGGGGACTGGAGCCCTCTTTGGGCTAAACTTAGGGACAGGAACCCACTCTGGGCTAAACTTGGGGACTGGAGCAAGCTCTGGGGCTGGAGCCGACACTGGAACAAGCTCTGGGAGGCGCTCTCAGGCGAGGAAGAGGGCCGTGAACCATCATTTTCTCCTCATCCTCCTCTTTTGGTTAGAGGTGAATGATGTGGCCGGTGGGCTTGAGAGGGCCGCCCTGCTTGACTAAGGAGCGGCTGGCGGGCTGGTTCTCTGGTCAACCAAGAGTTGATGGTGGTGTCATCTAAAGCCGTTGCCACGGCTAGCCATCAAAACTCCCTGGCATACTCCACGAAGGGGAGATCTCTTGGGGCTAGTGCAATGAAGCGTGCCGCAATCTCCATAATCACAGGGGGAGCAAAGGAAAACAAAAACACTTTCAAAAACGGAAAAAAAAAACTCGGGGAGAAGAGGCGCCGATCACTTTATGTTCTGATATGGAATTCTGTCACGATCGCTACAACACGCGTAGCAGAGGAGGTTGACATAAACAATACCGGACGAAGAAATCTATGAACAGGACACACTATAAATACACAAGACTAGAGGATGGGATGACGAGACACCTGGAACTAATGAAATCTAATAACAAATGAGGGAAAACTGGGTCATAGAACATGTGGGGAGCAAAACACGGAAAAGAGTCTGGCAGTTCATGAATTTGCTAATATTAGAAAGAAATTACAAAATATTATTGCAAGAGTTTATATAATAGTATAAATGTTGAGTTCGTTCAGT
This sequence comes from Sinocyclocheilus grahami, assembly GCF_001515645.1. Lineage (NCBI taxonomy): Eukaryota > Metazoa > Chordata > Actinopteri > Cypriniformes > Cyprinidae > Sinocyclocheilus > Sinocyclocheilus grahami. The sequence goes on from NW_015505903.1 coordinate 112,071, forward strand.
GAATTATTCAAAATTACCAGAATATTGCTTTATATTCTATTCTCTAACCCTACTAATAAATCAAATTGAATTTACAGAAAACATTTTGCATTTTAACATAAAAAAATACAATTTGGTAACACTTTAGTTTGGGGATAAATTCTCACTATTAACTAACCATTAACTATGACTTTTGCCTCCATGGAGTAGGATTTAGGCATCTGAAATATGGTCATGCAGAATAAGTAATTAATATGTGCTTTATATGTAATAAACAGCCAATATTCCAGTAATAAGCCTGCTAATAAGCAACTAATTAATTGTGAGAATTGGTCCCTAAACTAAAGTGTTACCTACATAGTTTTCCACATAGAGACCACAATTTTGTCCCTACAATGTCCATCAGCGAGAGGTTTCAACTAATAAGCAGAATTGATTGACTACTAGAATCTATATACCGCAGGACCGGACTGGCCATCGGGAGCACCGGGAGAATTCCCGGTGGCCTGGCAGCTGATTTGGCCCGCTGCCCTGTTTTTTTTTTTAGTTATTATTATTATTCAGTGTTGGGCAAGTTACTCTAAAAATGTAATCAAATTACTGATTACTGATTACTCCTTTTAAAATTAATCACGTTACTGTTCTGATTACTTTATTTCAAAAGTAATTAGTTACATTACTAGTTACGTTACTTTTTTCTCCATGAAATTTATGAAATCCCAGCATACACGCTCCCGATAAATTTTGTTATTAAAGCATCAACATTCACAGAACACTGTTATTTTTAACTAAAGCAGCGGCTGCTGCGTGCATGGTTTGGCATGGCAGAATGCCAGCAAAGAACACTGCATTTATAATCTCTAAAAGACATCTCAGTTCATCGCAATCTCACGAATCTCTGTTATAACACAGTAAATATAAGCATAATGAATCTTTCATAATGTCTACAATTCGTGCGTTATAATGAGAGGATTAGTGAGAACGCAGATTTCAGCACTGCATTGCTCAACACTGCAAACACGTGTTATAGCCTAAATAGAAACTCTGCATACGCTTGCACCTGTTAATCATTTATATTTTATATTAGTTCATGTTGCTTTTGTGCAACAGATGAATAACAATTTATTTGTTTTAGATATTTTAGATATTTCTATTTTGCGGGAGTCCCATGAATCATTTGATTCTCCCGCATCCTGCACACACACAAGTGTCTACCCGCCCGCACCAGCACTCGCCCATCTTTTCCCGCGCTCGGGTCTCGCTGGAGCTGGTATTGGGGATACCAGCTGCGCGTGTAAACACCAGCGGTGCATCCCTCACACTGGATACCAGACTGGGATACCGAAGGACTGACCTTGATAATCTGGGTGCAACAGACAGGACGTGATGTGACTCTGGATGATCAGCTGAGACGTGACGTGACTGGACGAACAGCTGAGACGTGACGAGACTCTGGACAAACAGCTGAGACGTGGCGAGACTCTGGACGAAAAAGCTGAGATATGACAAGGCTCTGGAAGATCAGCTGAGACCTGATGAGGCTCTGGCAAATCAGCTGAGAAGTGACGAGGCTCTGGCAGATCAGCTGAGACGTGACTGGACTCATGACGAGCAGCTGTGACTTGACTTGACCCATGAAGATCAACTGTGACTTCACTGGACCCATGAAGATCAACTGTGACTTGACTCATGAAAATCAGTGGTGACGTGACTTGACTCATGAAGATCAGCGGTGACGTGACTTGACTCATGAAGATTATCTGTGACGTGACTTGACTCAGGGATGGCAGCAGTGACATGACAGGGTGTTGTTGTGGCTTCCATTATGCGAGCAGCCTCCGCTGTCGCCGCCATTTTGTGAGCGCGCTCTAGTGCGGCCGCCATTACATGAGCGGACTCGGTGTCAATGTCTTCCGCGACACCCACCATGAACATGGAGCCGACACACAGCAGAGCAAAATCCAAAAAATAGCTTAGAGAAGAGCGGGGACCCTCAGGGATTAATCATGATTTTAAAGGTTAATTTACTCCATCACAGAAAAAGTCTATTCAAATAATGTCTGGTAAATCTGAATAGTGAGCGGTGGCTAAAAACTCTTGAATATTGTTCTCCAATGATCGCATGCCTTGTTTAAGGGCTAATAAAATTATTGCAATGTCCATACCTGGCCAGTGTCCACCTGAGCAGCTGCTGGATCCTTGTGTGGCCGAGTAGTCTGTTATGAGGCGAACGAGACGTGAGACGTGTGGATCCAATTGCAAAGCTTAATTAGAAGACATAGTCAGAAACAGGCAGGGTCAAACACCAGCAAACAGATATGGCACAGGCAAGACACAAGAGTAATCCGTTTAACAGGCATGGTTCGATCGATGGTGAACGTAATACAGAGGGTTTGACAAGAGCAGTAATCTGAGGAACACGAGCAATAGTCCAGGCAAGGTGCAAACATAATCCAAAAGACAAGACTTAAGGGTATCCATAATACTCAGGCAAGAATCCGAACACGGGAAAGCAGGCAAGGCAAGACTATGACAATGACTAGGTAAACTGGAGCAGGCTCCATAAAGTAGCTATCAGCTAGAGTAGCGATATGCACTTTCAATACTCGGCGATTTGAAGGAGGAAGTCCATGGCTTATAAAGTGTCTTAGATTGGTTACAGCTGTGTGTGTCATTAGTGCAATGGGTGATGGGAAATGTAGTCCAGGGTATAATATATCAGTCTGTGCAGTGTGAGAGTCAATAAGATGGAAGAGCGACCTCTGGTGGCAATCGGACGGAAAACCTGGACAGCATGACTGTTCCAATTAGAATCATGTGTCTGTTATCAAATGAGACTGACAACATCGATCTGCCACTGTCTAACCATGACAAGCTGCCATAATGAAAGAAACATATGAGGATAACACTGCATTTTGAAAGCCTCAAGCCATTAACATCATTATTGCCATTTATCTATTTTCTCTCAGCCTTCCAAAGTTTCTAGTCTGTTGGCCAATTAAAAAATTTAAAAAATTTGCCTAATTCTGGAAACCTATATTTTAAATTGAGCTGGAGGAGAAATGATATGAACACGATGCTAATGAGGACTCCCATGCAAAAGATTTGCTTTTCTGTCAGTGGACATACAAGTTTGGAATAAAACTGCAATTTTGAAGGTTTAATTTTAATTATTCCAATCTGCTGTCTGGAGTTTCTGCAACTCACTGACTCTCTGGTCTAATTAAACTTAGAAGACATTCTTAAAGACATTCACATATGTTTAAATAGATGATCTGATGAGCACAGATATGCCACTTTTGACCCAGATGGGTCTGTCTGATGAACTTGTCTACTGACCTCACCACCAACCCCATCCCACGCTGCCTTCAAACTGCTGCTTGATTTCATTTCAAAACAGCTTGCTGTCAAACAAAACAGCTGAACACTGAGTGGAATTATGAGGAGTGATCAAAACTGAAGGAAGACACCAACTCCCTGGATGAATCAGACTCATAACTGCCACTTGACTGAATAAAAGTGACAGAATTAAGTGATTTTTTTTGTCGCATACACAAGCAGACTAAAGTATTTTTTTTATCTCTCTCTCCCTCTCTCTTTTAAAGAAACAATGGGAGATTAAAAACCATATAAGCTGGTTTACTTGTTATTCCACTCTAATTACTGATGTCTAGATCATGTACTACTTGCACATCAGAATTAAACCGTGCATATCCTCACTCTTCTGATTTATCCACACTGCCGTCTGCACCTTGTCACAAAGTTTGTATCTTGTATTATTGGGAACATAAAACAAGTGAAATAAATTGTGCCATATTGCTATGAATTTTAAATAAGCTTGAAGAAACTTTATTTTGTGTCTCCCTCTCACTTTTAGCTCTTTGTGAAATAACAGCCCACTCTCATTGAACACTTGAACAGATTATTGTTGCCTGGGTTACAGTCTTCACAGCCAAACATGCTGGGATGCCTTGATTAATAATGCATTAAGCATGTTCCCAAATTATTGGTGAAATATCACTGACTAAAGTAAATCACACCTAGCAATCGCCCCAAAAAACCTTAACAACCAACTAGCTCTCAGAACACCTTAGCAACCGCACAACAATGCTCATCCTAACATTCTAGCAGACTTCTGTCCTATTCTGCTTTTTTTCACTTTTTCAACTTTAGTTAGTGTGTAATGTTGCAGTTTAAAGCAACACTGTGTAGTTTTTCGACCTTAAAATAATGTCACTACAATTATTTCAGTGGTAGAACATCTATATCTATATTTTCACACTGAGGACAAGTGAGGGACTCATCCACAACTATTACAAAAGGTTCAAACAGTCACTGATGCTCTAGAAGGAAAAATTATGCATTAAGAGCCAGGGGTGTAACTTTTGAATAGAATGAAGATTTTTTTCTTATTTTGCCTAAATATCTTTTCTTTTTTTTTCATTTAGTACTTCCCTTCAGAAGCTACTGATGATACTTACATGGCTCTTAATGCATTGCATATACCATAACAACAAGTCCAAAGCCTCTTATTAACTGTCGCCTTTAAGAAGTGGAGATGGCAACCCTTCCAGACCACGCACTGTGAAGTAGCCTTCCAAACATTAACAAAACATGACGGCTCTGTTGACGGTGGTTTAGTTAAAATCGCCAAATATAACACATTTTTGGTCGTTGTAATATTACTTTGGTTAAAATTACAGTATCACAGTTTGGTACTTTTCCATAAATATTTGAACCAAATTATTGAACCATTGAACCATTGATTAGGAACTTTTTATTGCAATATTGCATTGTGTTACATTTAAAAGATGCCATTCCTCAACATTTTCATGTGCAGTTGTTCAAGGCCATCAATGGCTTTGCTTTTCTAAAACATTTCAGTGATAATTAGAAAGGCTTTTAAGTCAAATGGTGTCCTACATAACCCTCAGTGCTGCCAATGTTATGGATGAAAAAGCATTTATTCATCAAAGCACTTTGTGGCCCTCTGTTCTTGTTAGCTTTTGGTTTGGACATGGAATGAAAGAGGAAGCGGCCCATAGTGACTTGGTTTTTGAAGCCATTAAGATTCACCCACTCTTCATCTGACATCGTTCTTACACGTCCATTACACCATCACATCTCTCTTAAGCACTAAAGTCCTAGTGAAAAGAAGAAAAAGAAACAATAATCTAATTGATTGAAATCAAAAATATCATGCATGGCTCATCTGGTCATACAATCATTTATAGAGATCACGAAGAAGAAGTAGAAGAAAACATGCAACTTTCATGTTGTACCAAAAAACAAACAAAAAAAACAACAAACATATTGAATGGTTTTCATTTCAGTTCCCCCATTTCTGGAACTAAATCCATACAAAAAATATGGATTTTTTTTTACTGCGTCAGTCCTCTGGTTTAAGCAGACAAGATAGTTTCTCAATGCTCTGCAGAAACCTGACATTTGTGCCGTTTCCATGGAAACCAACTCTCTCACACCCAAGCCGCATCCTAGCAATCGTCACTATCAAATTGACGCTATCACATTGCACTGGCACATACCAAAGAGGTACAAATACTCCATTCATTCATAAACATTATATAATAAAAGGTTTAATGTGGTATGTGCTTTACTTAGTATATAAGTTTGCTACATACTTATTTGTGACCCTGTACCACAAAACCAGTCATAAGTAGCACGGGAAAATTTGTAGCAATAGCCAAAAATACATTGTATGGGTCAAAATTAACGATTTTTCTTTTATGGCAAAGATAAATCAAGTAAAGATCATGTTCCATTAAGATATTTTGTAAATGTCCTATTGTAAGTATATCAAAACTTAATTTTTGATTAGTAATATGTATTGCTAAGAACTTCTTTTGGACAATTTTAAAGGCGATTTTCTCAATATTTAGATTTTTTTGCACCCTCAGATTCCAGATTTTCAAATAGTTTTATCTCATCCAAATATTGTACTATCCTAACAAGCCATACATCAATGGAAAGCTTATTTATTCAGCTTTCATTTACAACAACATTTACAACAAAATATATATAACAACTATATAACATATATAACAAAAACATTTTACTTTTATTCAGCAATTACTCATTAAATTTTCACACATCATCAAATACATGCTGTTTGTTTGTTGTTGTCTTTGTTTGTTTTATTTTTCATCAAATAGTCCTGGTCATGTGAAAAAAGTATCATGGTTTACACACACACACACACACACACAATAATAATAATAATAATAATCACAACTTGTTTTCAACATTAATAATAATAATAAATGTTTATTGAGCAGCAACTCAGCATATTAGAATGATTTCTGAAGGATCATGTTACACTGAAGACTGGAATAATGATGCTGAAAATTCAGCTTTGCATCACAGGAATAAATTATATTTTAATATAAATTAAAATAGCAAACAGCTATTTCAAATTGTAATAATATTTTACAATATTACAGTTTTTAATGTATGTTTGATCAAATAGATGCAGCCTTGTTGATCATAAGAGACTTCTTATAGTGTTGTCAAGTATAACAACTATTAAATCAATCATGCCACCCTTGAACAAATCACCCTACATGGGCCACTGCAGTCGAATAGGAAAAGACACAACTGTACCTCTACTGACACCATTTGCTCATTTCAAAGGTGTTGGGCTGATAACCAGAGTGTGCGGTTGTTCTAATGTCCATGAATTAAAAAAAAACACAAAAAAACACACATCACAGATTCAAACCCTGTACCCTGTGGCCTGGTGGCAGCCTTAATGAAATTCCCTCTCAAGTCCTCGATGTTGTAGCGTCTCGACCAATCTGACACACTAATTTTTATTTGATTTAACAAATCAATTATTCATTAGTCGTTTGAAACAGTAAACATCATTTCCTGAATCAAAGAAAACCTGGGAAATATGGCCAAACTTTCAGAGGCAACAAGTTTGCCACAATCTGTGAACAAATCTTCCTGAAATGTCCATTACTGTGGTCAGAAAAGATCAGCTCTTTTGAGAGCAGAGGTTTCTCAGCCAAGATAATACATAGAACGTACCTTCATATTAGATTTTTCCTTGAAAATAAGACATTTACCCTGTAATCTTTCCTTTGCTCAATTCTCTGTCAATAACTCAAGAGGCACCTGCAAATAAAATGTTCCCCTGGCATTTTCACCGCTTTTTGTGATTACATTAAAACCTCACACTTTTAGCCGGCTGCAATTCAATATCGACACGACCCAGCCAAGCAATTTAAATACGCCTTTCTACAGCTGATGGGATTTGCCTCCTCTGCTCGATAAGCTCCCCCACGTCCAGTGGAGGTGTTATCTGTCGCCTCTGTGGCGCTTCGAATATTTGGACATCATCATCTATCATAGGGCAGCAGGCGGCAGGGTCAGAGTGGGGGTCTCTGGGCCCCAGCATCTCCAGCTGTATATTAGTCAGGGCGGCTGCGAGCATCTGCTGATGTATGTGGCAGTGGAGGGTGAGGTTTGGAGACAGCCACAGTCACCTTGCGCTTTCTGCACCGGTGCAGGCAAGACTAATGCATGCGGCATTTAGACAAAGTAACAAACCACCCACTTCATGAGGCAGACGAGCGGAGAGCTAAGTGAATTTTGGATGTTTGTCTTGTAATCACGCAAATCAGGCCAGTTTGTTGGTGGGAGGAGACATCTACTGTTTCTTAAAAATCATCAGAATCACACCAGTTAATCATCGGTCCAAAACAGCACAGTCTCTCTCTCCTTTTCTTTTGTCTCTCCAAGATCACTTGTCTTCTAATTATATGCATTGCTTTCTTCTTCTTCATGTATTTCATGACACTTTAGCTTGTGATTCTTATGAAGTGTGGGTCATGTTTTAGGATTCTTTACCTTAGCAAAGCCTCTGAGAACCTGACACCTTGAACTTCTGGAGACTCCAGGTAGTTTGCAGTTCTGGAAAATGGTGGCACTTAGAGACTAAAGGGTTCCTGATGGTTTAATTATTGGTTTAACAACTAATTATTTTCCTTAAAGTCTTTTGCATTTAATATCTTTTCTTTACAACCTGTTTTTTATTATTTATTCATTTATTTTTTGTGATTCTGCTGCCCCAATAAGCATCCCTTTTCCAATGATCACACCTTAAATTAGCTGTTTCTAGTACTGCATCCTTCTATCTTCTATCCCTCTACCTACAATACTGCAAAACTCCAAAAACGTACATATACGAATGAATCGCTGCATTTTCCAGTTGAAAAGAACACTAGAGGCAGTACAACTTGTATTCCTTCTCATACAAAGAATGATTTACAGGCATAGGCATAGCTTGACGTTTGAGCTTGGGGGTCCAAACCGAGCCGGTCAATTTGGTCAGTCGTACTTTTAAACAAATTTTGGTTTCGCTATTATAAATCTACAAATTCACACGCAAGTGTGTGAGGTTGTCATGGCAACCACATACATTGAAGGTGAATTACGGCTGCGCTTCTATTTTGCCACACTAAACTTAGCAATAAACACGTTGAAAATGCACAATAAACATGTCTGTCAAAACGATCTCAAAGTAGGCTTTTATTAAGCAAATCAAAGCGTGAATTGCTCATCCACTGTTTTTCAAGCAGGCATTCATTGGGCTTGATTCAAGTTAATGTACAATGGCAGGCTCACACTTTCTATTTAGTCTCACTGAATAGACGATAAACAGTTTATATTCCAAAATCTATTCATAGGTTGTGTTCTGTGTAAATTAAATAACATTTGGATGTAAATGGTCGGCATAAAAGTAGAACACTGTGCCGCTAAAACAGCTGCATCCTGTGGATCACCTTTATCTGATTGTCCGGCCACGGCCCATGTTTGCAGGGCCAGAGTTTCAATTGTGAAATTTCTCACAATTCCTTGCACAATATAATGTTACGACTTCAAAACAATGATGTTAGATTTGAAAACTGGTACTTTTTAATGTTAGTGTCATATAACAGCTTCATATGTATGAGTTTGCAAATGCAGTAGGTTTGTACTTGTGAAGTAAAGCACTCCGGTATGAATCCTGTGAAACTACTGTGTAACCAAATAGCTCAAACCCATGTATAAAGAAGTTAGAATAGCACGGTTGCATCAGATAATACGTCTTTATCATCTTTTAAATTTGTTAACACTGTCAGGTAGGTTTAGGGTTGGGCTTGTTGTTGGGGGTATGTTACTTTCCAACACGATAGAGCATTAACGTTTTGGCAACACTGACCGGACATTTGAATTCTGAACCACCGCAATACATACTAAAAACAACGTAATATAAACGCAGAAATATGTGCCTGTACCTACTGATGTAACGTGGCTACGGTCATGTATTGATTGTACGTTTTAGTGCCACTTACTGGACATTTCACTTTGAAACTGCCTCAAAATGTACAGTAAGGAACAAAATATCGTGTTGCAAAAACATCGACACAAGCACATATTTTCAATGAGCCTGAGTTTAATGTTTTTTTTTTTTTTTTAAAGAAGACCTACTTAATAATAATGCACTTCCACTTCCAACCAAAATTATGTCCCAATCCCATTTGCCTCATCTCAATTCATAATTTCCTCTCCCACCAGGGGTAAAATTTTGGATTTTTGTCAAACATGCTACAGTTTAGATCAATTTTCAAGCTGAACTCCTGCTTACAACAAAGAAGTGACAATGCAATTGGAGGAAAAATCACTTGTCTCAGTCTACAGTTTCCCTACTTCAACTCCAACTTTCACCTTGGTGCTCATGTCAGTTTCTCTTATTGCAACATGGGCTCAGGAGCCGGCTCATCACAGACATTGACTGCAGTCTTGAGGCAATGGGATGGAAGTGAGAAATGACCATGGTTTAGTACATCCAGTACATTCTTTATTACATCCAGACCACCTGCAACACCCACGCTCAGTTACACCAATACATCACATAATGTGCTTTGAATTTAAAGAACCACATATCTTGATTTCAATTCATGCTGTTGAGTAATAGTTATGCATTTAACCAATTAACAGATCATTAAATCCAATCCAGTAAAATCACAAGCAATTTATCATGCATGACTTCACAGTACTGCAATACAGGTTTCTGATAGGAAACCAAAGTTGTATAAAAGCTAGAGCAGAACTGTGGCTGTTTGTATGTTTTTACTTATAATTTGGATATACAGTTCTCACAAGAGGTTTAGTGACTAGTTATTTTGTAACTTTGTACTCAATTTGCTATCAGTCTTAAAATCATCATGAAATGAACATACCCTATATCATTTCTAAATGTATGTTGATCTAATTGTGAATGTTGGTCCTATTGTGAATGATTAATTATCATTTTTTTATTTATTGATTTATGTATTTTTACAAAGTAATTTTATATAAGAAAACCTCAAATTCATGTTGAAAAGCAGCAAATTTCAGTATTGTTTGATGTATTCATTTATTTTACCCCACATAGCTACACAATTAAATATACATTGAAATACGATAAATAAACACAAATATTACAAATATTTAAGTTATACTAAAACATCTTGTAAAGCAACTTTGTACCTTATTGTGATTGAATACCAAGGACACTCTTTACTTTAAGGGTCCAGAATTATGCATTAGTTAAGTACAAATACACTAGTTATTAATGATTGACTTGTCCACAATTATGCATTAGTTAAACACAAACACAATAGTAATTAATTATTAACTTAACATATATTAAGGGCATATTAGCCACTATTTACAATTCATTAAAAATTTTAAGGATCCACATCCATGCATCCATAAATAAGCTAGTAATTAATGATTAACTGAATGTACTGTAAACACCTTTTAGCCATTATTTATTTTACATTATTTACAATTTACAACAAGCAAACCATATATTATATGTTGTGTAGTATGTAATGAATTTAACTCATTTGTAATTGTAGGGAATTAATTATTATTCATTCATTCAGGTTTTGAAAGGACTTGGATCTGAAAAAGTCGAGGTCCACCTGATTAAACTGATTTTGAATTTAAATGGTTTACACTCTATCAGCTACTCGGCCAGCGAGAAGTTAAGGTCAGTGTATATTACCAATTGAATATGTATTTTCCTGGCCGCAGTCAATACAATTATTATAAGTAAGCTATTATAGTAATTATTATAAGTAAGCTACGAGCTAGGTAGCAAGGATCTTTTTGGCAAAGGTTTTAACATTAAAATTATATGACACCAGACAATACTTCTTTATCAATGAAACATGAATTTTATTGGCTACTCTAGATTACATCAAAACTAAGCTAAAACACACAAACATACAGTTTCTTTAGAATGAGAGTTGACGGAGTTGCATGACGTTCAAAGTTCTAACTCGTTTTCACGAGTGATTTAAATTCACCTGAGAGAATTCACAAAGCAGAGAATTTGTCTTAAATTTACTGCTTAAATTAGCTCGAAACCAGTTCAGCAGAGATAAGATTTTGTTTGTTACTTGCGTTCTGCTTGGTTGACCGCTGAAAGCTGAGTTTCCTGGTTTGGCTGCTTGAGGGAATTCCGTTGCTTATTGGTCGCTGAGGTGACGTCGGAATGACGTTTGAATGACGTCCTTTCGGGAAAGCCCTCCGGAGATTGGTTGGCTTCTTGATGACGCGGAGCATGCATACATTACCCAGAGACTCCAATTTATTATGTGGAGAAATGAAGATTTGCAGGTTTTGTTAATAACTTCTATATAGTGTCGTACAACACATACTGTTTGAAATAACAGCTTTTCACTTATTTCAATATTCTGCAATTATCACAAGTTTCCGTTCAATACAAAACTTCACATATCTTACACACATAGTAATAACCTCATTTCCTAAAAAGGGGTAATAAACACTGATTAAAGTTGCACCGATTAAATGAACACATCAAGTATATATATATATATAAGACATACAACATATTATTTGTGAGTCTATGCTCCGATGCTTTTGATGATTTTCAAGGATTGTCTGTGTAAGCTTGTGTCCCTTTTCTTTGGAATGCAGGGGGGAAAGGGGAGGTGTCCTGAGGTCATGCCCATGTCACGAGTTGGGAGTCTGCCATTTTTCTCCTGGACATGGGCTATTAATCTGTCACTTTCTGTTTATCAGATTATTAATTTATGCGTTAAATGGTCAGGGGGTCCAAGAGTGTCTGTCGCGGGAATCTTTCCAGATACCAGGTTCTTTGTTCTGTGGTCCATTAGATGGTTTATTTATGCTGAAGCCAGTCACGAAACCTACTGACGTTC
>NW_015505903.1:127182-147502 GCF_001515645.1 Sinocyclocheilus grahami
AGCAAGCAAATCTGTCCTGCATTGGGTTTTGCTCCGCTGCATAAGTCTGTCCCACGACGCGACCTTCCAATCGCCTTCTTGCAAGGCGGAGCATGCATATATTACCCAGAGGCTCCAACTTATTATGTGGAGAAATTAAGATTTGCAGGTTTTGTTAATAACTTCTATATAGTGTCGTACAACACATACTGTTTGAAATAACAGCTTTTCACTTATTTCAATATTCTGCAATCATCACAAGTTTCCGTTCAATACTAAACTTCACCTATCTTACACACATAGTAATAACCTCATTTCCTAAAAAGGGGTAATAAACACTGATTAAAGTTGCACCGATTAAATGAACACATCAAGCATATATATATATAAGACATACAACATATTATTTATGAATCTATGCTCCGATACTTTCAATGATTTTCAAGGATTGTCTGTGTAAGCTTGTGTCCCTTTTCTTTGGAATGCAGGGGGGAAAGGGGAGGTGTCCTGAGGTCATGCCCATGTCACGAGTTGGGAGTCTGCCATTTTTCTCCTGGACATGGGCTATTAATCTGTCACTTTCTGTTTATCAGATTATTAATTTATGCGTTAAATGGTCAGGGGGTCCAAGAGTGTCTGTCGCGGGAATCTTTCCAGATACCAGGTTCTTTGTTCTGTGGTCCATTAGATGGTTTATTTATGCTGAAGCCAGTCACGAAACCTACTGACATTCTGTAGCTTAAATGAATCCAGATGGGGGGGGGGCAGTTCTTGTTGTCCTAGTGCTTGTCGACATCTGAGGTGGTTTGGTAAATCATTATCTCCGTGTTTTCTTGTAAAGATAAGCAGAGCGAGACAGGAACTCATTTGAGAAAGTTGGCGCCTGGGCTGACCATGGTTCAGCTTTTATGACTCTCATATGGTTTGAGAAGGGAGGTTAGTTTACTGATGGAATGAGGAGATTCCATCGTTCATTTGTGTGATGTTCGCAAATGCCTTACAAGTAATTTACTTATATTTTAGTGATCCACCATCTATTAAGTTAACTGAGCAATATGAAGCTATAGCTATTTTTATTAGTGCTGGTTTGACAGTTATAAATTGCTAAAATAGAATGGCCCTTTTGAAGGATTACATAATGTTAAATAAGACTACATTATAAAACTTTAAAATGAGTAACATTTCTGTAATCGTTCAACCATTATTTATCATGTAATACTTATTTTGTTCACCGTGGGACACAAAAGGGTTTTTCTCAGTATAGTCCTATGCTGTGACTGATAATAGAACCAGAAAATACACCAAAAATGCAATATAAATTCTGTATCTTTAGAATTGCGATGAACAAGTCCAAATCCAAGCCTTTATTCTGTGATCTTCATCTCCATTCTCAGTCAGCAGAGAACGTAAACATCAAATCCCAGACTTGTTATGAATTCAAGAATGCCAAAAAGCATTGGGCCTGCCTAAAATACCTAAATACCTAAATGTTAGGCCTACCTATTAATACCTACATAACAATGAGACTCAAGAAGTGCCATTATTAATGTCGATATATAACTTTCACTTTAGAACAGGGGGTCGGATTGTCTTTATTAGTACTGTATTGGTGTACACATCTGTGAGGACCTCAAGTGGACAGAGAACACAGTGAAATAAGTAAGGAAGGCCAATCAAACAATGTACTTCATTAGAAGACTAAGGTTGGCATGTCACCACAAATACTCCATAACTTATACAGAAGAACTGTGGAGTGTGTGCTAACAGTTTAACCATAATCAAGTATGAGAAGTCAAAAGGTTTTTTTGAGTTATCACAGTTTCCTTGCTGACACTTTATGAATAATGATTTATGATGGAGGTGGTTGAGTCTTGAATGCCCTTTCTTAATTTGTGAAATACACTACACAAAATGGCCCCAAGAGAGGACAATAGCTTATAGAAGTAAAGCGCTTAAAGCCTTGATCCCTGGCAGAACCCATGTTTGACACGTTTAACATGAGAAATGCACGGGAATGCTAATAAGGTTGAAAGTAATGCCTCTTTCCTGTCTTATTTTTCTTGCAGCAGCTGCTGGCTAACCAGTTTAATCAGTGATAATTATATTTAGCTCACAAGCTCTGGAGCAGTTTTGCACTGTTTACCCAAGGAATGATAATAGGACCCAAAAATGTTAATTTGCTTCAGCAAGCTTGTCTTTTGTTTTTCTTTGCCCATGAGGCAAAGTGGTGGAAATGGAGTAAGACAGGCCTACAGACGCGACTCTAAGGGGGAGGGGTGGGCGGTGTAATTGTAATTATCCATTCAGCACCTCATATGATTCTAACGATTCCATGAAGCAGAATGCTAGCGTACGTGCTCGCGCAAACGTTTTGTAATAAGTCTTCCGAATCTTCTGGTGACACCTCATAATTAACCTTCTTAAACTGAGCCATTCACCATCCAGCGAGGCACCCACGCAGGGTCCCTCCGGAGTCGAAAGCTGCTTTGGGCACTTTCATTATGCGCTTCACTTCCGCGTGTGCACTTCTCCCTCTCTCTCTTTGTTCAGAGAACAAGATCAGAGGTCTGCTTGAGGTGTTCCTTTTTTTACTTTCCTTTATCTCATTCATCTTAAAATGCAAATGTCACACTAAAACCCACAAATTCTTTACTTAATAAACTTATCAGTCACGCTTCATCATCTTTGTCTCAGATGTTTCTCCTTAAATTTGTTAAGAGAAAAAATTGGAAATATGATAATTGTCAATGTACAATAACAATGTCTACACTGGACAAGAGCTGCGCGATGCAACAAAATCAAAGACAACCAATTACAATTAGTAGGAATATTTGCATGCAGTAATTTTCATCAATCCATATCAATCCAATTTCAGATTCCGCAAGTTCTGTTTATGACCATAAATATTGTTATCCCATTTACATTTTAATTTACATGTGCATTAAATGTTTCCGAACAAAAATTCAGCGCATACTCAGTTCCTGGACACTACGTTGAGAGCCAAGGGATTTTGAAGAGTCCCCATTGCAATTTCTGTGCAATAGGCTCAGAATCCCTAGCAACTCCACTTATAATGAGAGAAACAAAGCTTTCCAAAGCTTTAAATCAATTGAAGCAATTGCTTCGCAAAATGATGCCACATGTTGGTGACTCCTGCTGGTCAAAATAGTATAAATGCAGCGAAAGCTCAGGCCAGACATGCATAAAAACAGCTTTTACAAGCCCATTGCAAATGTTTTATTGAAAGTATAATTCATCAGATGTAATTAGCAAATAATTTAATACCAGTAAATATTAAGTGTTGGTATAATATGTTATTTTATCAATTTTCAGGCTTGTTTTGTTTGTTTTATGGATTACTCAGCTAAACATGCCAATAAAATACTATTAACTACTATTATTCATTTTAATTACACCAATGTCTCATTAAAATGTCTATACATTTATTGAACTTATCCGAGATCAGGTAAAAACTATAGACACTTGTTCAATGGTTCGCTGCTTAGGGTGATCTCAGTGAATCTGCATTATTCACTGAGATTGTGCCCTAGTGGTGAACCATTGAAATTTTTAATCAATTCTAAATAGTGTAGCGTCTCGACCAATCTGACACACTAATTTTTATTTGATTTAACAAATCAATTATTCATTAGATTAACAAGTCGTCACAGTCCCCTCACTCAATATACTGGATGCCAGGATTTCGGCTGAACACCATCCCCCACCTTGGTCACTATGACAACTAATCATGATATCACTGGTTTTATGGCCTAAAAGGAGACGTAACGAAACCTCTTTTACTGAAATCACGTGACTTTGGCAGTTTGATATGCGCTCCGAACCAAAGATTCAAAACAAAAGATTTGTAAAGGTTTTGAAGCTTCATGAAGCAGTGTTTTTCGAAAGCGGCCATTGCGAACATACAACATTTTAATTTGGTTTAGTAAATGGTATTTTTCGCCATTTACAAATCTGACTACTGCTCTTCCATGGCCTCATGGGATGATAAAGTGTCACTAGATGCAATTTGTATTTTTTTCTGTTTTAGGAATACTGCATTTTTCAGACATTCTACTGCTTTGACATACTACTTTTCACATATACTGAAATATATAGTAGAGAAGTAGACATATTTGATTATTATGGCCTCTCTCTATTGAGATCTCTTTTGTAAATTTAGAATGACATTATGTTAGATTACTAGAGTCTTTTTTCTTTGAAGAAAATCCTGAAGCAGGAGAGTTAAACAAAAGTTGGCATTTGTTCCCCTTTTGATCTCATAGCTGTCTAGGAGAATGCATTGAGATATTCAGGAGATCTTGTTGGTGATTTTCCTTTCCTATGGGTTTTGCGAGTGCATGTGATAAAGCTCGTCTAGTTGGGAATTTGCAGAGCCTGATATAAAACAGATAAAATTAGTTACGGATGACATAAATCTCCCGTTAAATCCAGAGAGGGACTGGATGCAGTTTCTGGCTTTGAGTCATGCGGTGGTTATGAGTGCACATTAATTCTAATGTAATAAAGTTCCAAACTAGGTCTCTCTCTGAAGCCACACTCATGGCGATTGTGATTCAGGAGGTCCCCAATCATATTTAATGCATGATGAATCATTTAACTATCAATTGAGTCATTCAGTGGCAATTCCCAGCCGGTTCTCACTTAGCATATTCACCTGGAAGTGCCTTATTCATCAGCAATATGGTCGCTCTTGTTATTGGAAAGATCAAAGCTTTCCTCCTCGAGTTTGAAGGGTTTCAATTACATGGAAAACCAAGAAGCAACTTCCAGCCGAAGAGTGACTCACTGATTCGATCCCTTCAGAAGCGCGGTGTACTGAAATAGCCCCATGTTAACTGCTAACTGAAACTCACCGCTTCAAGGATTTCATTAAGGTGTCTACTTTGTATTGCAGACAGACTTTTTCCACCTCACTTTCCACAAAAACAATGCATTTTCTCTCAGTTATGGCCTCATTAGATGCTCAGTCTTACCTCAAACAAACATTGTCTTTTTTGCTTGGCTGAAACAGTATGTTAAGTTGCACAGGCAATAATGCATGCAACACTGAACATTAGACTACACTGGAGCTGGTGGGGGAAACAAGTTTAAAATCAGAGTTCAGAATTCAGCATAATTAAAAGGGCATATGGGTCACACACATCTCACTCACCAACTCACTCTCAACTTGTTCTTATGGTCCCCAATCATCTGCTGTCCTCTCCATTCAGATCAATGTGGTGTGTGTCATGGCTGCCAAATTCTCTATGTTTGATGGTACTTAGCTTTCCTTTCCCTTGGCTGGAGTCTAGTGTCAGATTTACATGTGGTTCATGAATTTTGCATGATTTCTCTGCGACACGGTAAGTGCAGAGTGCAGCAGCCTAACTGGACGGTTTAATTAATGTTCTGTGTTGAATGGATGTTGTATGACACTTGAGTTTTGCTGTAGAGCATTACTCACTTTAAAGTGGCACGTGGGTCTTGAAACAAACAAATAAATAATTTTCAACATCAGATCTTTGAAATAAATTTTAAACTAGTGTCTCCACAGCACAAATCTCCTAAATATTTGAAGATTATATATGCAGCAGAATTTAACCGGACTGAACCAGGCATGAAAATGATCGGGCACAGTGATCCAAGTTGTTAGTAGCCCAAAAGTAGTAAATTTAAAGCAAAGTAGTGAGGATAAAAAGCAAAAATATTGTGTAAAAAAACAACAAAAAAACAGAAACATATTTGATATATAGACAGGGGATTGCTGTAACACAGAACAGTTGTAACTGAACTATATATATATAGTTCAGTCATGAAACTCTAGATGGTGCAGGTTGTTAACTTAACCAATGATATTCAGAGAGTTAAACGACTTGGCACAAGCTGATTGGTTCATGCTGCATATGCAGCCAATGAGCTTACTGCCTTGCATTTATATGGCTGGCTAGCATTCACTAGAGATTAATGCAGCGCGCTTTCAGAGTTCTCTGAAACCCTCCACCTTCCCCAGCTTCACCTGTATAGATCTACTATGGGTTATTTTATATGCTATTTGTGCAGCAGCAGTATGTCTTAAATACTCATGGCACCGTATCGCCGTATGCATTGACAGTAGCAAGTTCCTGTACTTGCTTGCAGCAGCAGCAATACTCTACAACTACAGCAATAACCAACAGCAGCAGCAATTCAGCAGCAGCGTAGCAGATCTATTATACTGCCCTCTGAATAAGACAAGCTACCTTAAGATTGTGTATTTTAGCCCTCAAAATGACAGCCTTTCAAAAATTGCTTGAATGATATAATATCACCAAATTTTAGATTTATTTATTTTTTATTTTATTTTTTAATTTTTTGTCCGTCAGCTTATTATTTGTGTATAAGTTTGGAAATGTTAATTCAACAACTGAGGTGTATAGGCTCAGATCAATGAGGCCTACATTCAATCAGTTATTTAGAATAATTTTGTGTAGTCATTTTTGACCAGGAACCCCATAAGTGCAAAAAGCAGAGGTGTAAAGAGTACCTGAAAACCATACTTGAGTAAAGGTACAGGTACCTTACAGTGAGCATTACTCCACTACAAGTTACAAGTCACCAATTTCAAAACCACTTGAGTAAAAGTCTTATTTTAACAGTACTTACGTATTTTACTTATACTAAATATAGCCTCAAAGATGCACTAGTCAAAAAGATATGCCAGTGAAAAACAAAAAAGTGTTGATTTGTGAGAAGAGCAAACACATTTATTTTATAAAACCAAAATAAAACGGAACACCTCAAAATTGCAAAAAAAAATTTAATAAAAATAAATAAACAAAAACCATTATCCTTCAAAAAGCTCTCTTCAGTATAACTGCTAAATATGTATTTATTTATTTTGCTTAATTTGTTTACTGAACTTTTACAATAATAACAGAATAAGAATAAAGGAGAATAGTGAAACAAAGTTAAGTAAAATTAAAAATTCAAAGCTTTATTGCACTGGATGAGCTGGTTTCGGCTTCATTGCCATTGCTAAGGAACTCGTATTTACATAAAGTTGACTGGTTTGGGTGAGTAAGGGCAAAACGCGCAAGATTTCAGTCCCCTGTAGTTGGTGATATTACTTGTTTTGTAGCAGAAATAAACTGTTTCAGAAAAAGCTAGATGCCATGCAAAATGTGATGTGTGATTACAACACTCATTACAAATATAGTGGAGTAAAGAGTACAGATACTTATTGAAAAATGTAGTGAAGTAGAGAGTAAAATGTGCTAATATCTTTGATGCTTAGTAAAACTACAGAGTATCCAAAAAGATACTCAAGTACAGTAATTAATTACATTTACTCCAATACTTTACACCTCTGGTAAAAATGGTGGCGAAAATAAAAACATCACCAACAACAACATTTTATTTTTGTGTGTAACACTGTGTGTGTAAAGTCATTAAGTTTTAGTCCAATGTGATGACATTAACTACATTTTTGGGGAAAAATAAATCCCTCCAGTTCGAAATGACTGAAGTCAGAAGTAAGAAAGAGCTTTATTGCCAAGTAGTTTGCACATACAAGGAATTTGTTTTGGAGACAGAAGTTTTCAGTACACAGAGACAACAACACACAGATAATAAAAAAATAAATAAAGATATATGAATAACACACACGCACACATATACATTATATATATATAAATTGTATGTACAGATGTGCTATAGATGAAACAGAATAGAATAAGATGTACGGCGATATCAAATAAATATAAGTGGTATTGCACATATTTTTATTGTACAATGAGGAGAGCATTTAACTGTTCATGAGGTAGATTGCCTGTGGGAAGAAACTTTCCGTGTGCCAGGCTGTTCTAGTGTTCGAAGTTCTATAGTGCTGACCAGACGGCAAAAGTTTAGAAAGGAGATGACTTGGATGTGATGGATCCAGAGTGATCTTTGAGCCCTTTTCTTCACTCTGGATATATACAGTTCTTGAAGGGTGGGCTGGGGAGCACCAATAATACTTTCAGCAGTCCGAACCGTCCTCTCTAGTCTTCTGACATCTGATTTTGTAGCTGAGCCAAACCAGACAGTTATTGAAGTGCACAGGATAGACTCAATGATGGCTAGAGTCAATTATAGAACTGTGAGAGCAGCTCCTGTGGCAGAGCTAAACAGACTCAAGTACTTAAAAGGACAAACTAAATATTTAGCTATATACTTTCCATTGACTGTGCTTTTAATTATGTCCCTGTCTTTCTTCCTTTATTCTGTAGAAACAAGGTTTCAAAGTGCAGCAATCTATTTCCTTTCATTTTAGTATGTTGTGTTCTGAAAGAACAGGAACAAAGAAAAAAAAACAGTAAAAACAAAGTAATATAGCAGTTCATATGCATACATCTTCATTTACATTGTATACGTTTACACAATGCCTGGGAATGTCTTAAAACTTTTATGCTTTAATTAAATGAAATTAATATAGATCCAAGAAATAGATGCCAGTAAACTATAATGTGCTCTTGTTGTGGGCACAGACACAAAGAGAGTGTATATCTGATATAAAATGGCAGTATTGAGGAATTATGTATGTCTGTGTTTTATAGATTGACAGAGAACACTTTGCAGTCCATGTGTCCCAAAGCTGAGGATTTTACATAGTTAAATCGTCAATATTACTTATGCATTTTATACATATACTGTATACTCACATGTATACTCTGTATATATGAAATGCCTCCTCCACAAATACACCTAACTCAATATCAAACCATGATTTCCACTTTGGACACACAGCATGGTTCAAAGGAAGTAGTTGACCCTTGTTTACTAGTAGACATTGAGTCTGACCCCAAAACCATCATGAGATGAAAATGGACATCAATAATGCGGAAGGAAACAAATAAAACACAACGAGGCCTCACGTCCTCAGGGTGATGAG
The DNA here is from genome assembly GCF_001515645.1 of Sinocyclocheilus grahami. Lineage (NCBI taxonomy): Eukaryota > Metazoa > Chordata > Actinopteri > Cypriniformes > Cyprinidae > Sinocyclocheilus > Sinocyclocheilus grahami. Next base: position 136,070 of record NW_015505903.1, read on the forward strand.
AACAATTGTGAAGCATACAATACAATTCACTGAGAGGACTGTGTATTTGTTTAAATATGTGACTGAGGCTCCCCATTACGTTGACAACAGCAAAAAAAAAAAAGATATATATATTTTTAAAGCATGTTTATCTGTTTTATACAAAGGCAGGTATGTGCTGTACAACATCTATCTATCTATCTATCTGTCTGTCTGTCTGTCTGTCTGTCTGTCTGTCTCTGTCTGTCTTACTATCTATCTATATCAGTCTGTCTGTCTGTCTATCTATCTATACATCTGTCTGTCTATCGATATCTATCTATCTATCTATCTATCTATCTATCTATCTATCTCTGAAGTGATTCCATTTCCTACCCAATTTATATTCATCTCTCTAATGTTATCGTTGGAAATATTGACTAAAACCTGATTACTCTGCAAACTGTCAGGCAGCACACCAAACCCCTATTACCTGGATACTGATTCTTTCTTCAAAACTGCCAAGAGTTCTGAAGTGATTCCATTTCCTACCCAATTTATATTCATCTCTCTAATGTTATCGTTGGAAATATTGACTAAAACCTGATTACTCTGCAAACTGTCAGGCAGCACACCAAACCCCTATTACCTGGATACTGATTCTTTCTTCAAAACTGCCAAGAGAATTCATAAAAAAAAAAAACAGCTCAGAGCACCTCAACTTCCTCTTAAGCAATCTTAAAAAACACCCAGCAGCTTTACGGCGTATGTTTCAGCAGCTGGCAGGGAGAATGAGCATCTCCCTGCCTTCTGCTCAGAGGAGAGCCAGCACACAATGTGGCTTTCCTGTATGAAATCAGCATCATTTAATTCAATAAAATGAAATCTTTCAGGCCACAGCTCACAGTTTTCATCTTCTCCAATTCCATTGTATATGGGCGACTCCTTTGGCACATAAACCATTTTGATATTTTTCTCTTGGGTTTGTTTTGCTCAGCCCTGATCCGTCTTAATCACATAACGGACAGGCTTTCAGCGCAATCAAAGTTTGTCACAAATCCCTACTAAACAGTTAGACCTTAGAGAAACCACAGGGTATTTGTTCTCTAACAGCTATAACCATAGGCATTCTCAACTCATCTACGTGGGCCTAACTTGAAAATCCCGGGCTTGGGTATACTGCATGATTTAACAATGTCTTGAACTTAAGACAACACATTGCATAAAAAGATACAGTACCTGCACTGCAGATGTATGAATGTGTCACTGTTTTATATAACTGCAAATAAACATTTTGAAAAGTTGGGTAAACAAACTCAAACTGGCATATTCTTGTAAACAGATGGTCATTATTTTTGATTAATCATTGAACTACCTTAGTTAAACTTCACACCGAGCCTCAACATTTTAAACCGTTTCTTTAGTCTGACATGGTACATTGCAGAGGTTTTAAATGTAGCCAACTCATATCCAAAGGGAATGTTTTAAATGCAAATTTTATTCTCAGTGTAATGTTTTCATTGTTGAGCCATTTTCAGCATGTTAATCTCTTGTCTATAATTCAAACTGAAGTTGCAAACACAGTCACATTTTCATCAAATTCCTTTTTATATTTAGATACCATTAAAACTGAAACTAGAAACTGGAAAAAAAAAAAAAAACAAGCTTCTGCATTTTAACCTCAGGCTATTTTGCCCATTTTGGCATTAATTGTAATCATCGCATTTTCCTTGGAAATGTAATTGAGTAACATTTTCAATAGTACTTGAGAAAATTGGAAATGTACCAAAACAATACTTAGGTAAATACCAAGTAAAAGTGCCCAAGTATTTTACAGCTCTGGTCAGGGGTACCTTAAGACAACCAGAGGCCATTCAAATTCATTCTTTGCCAGAAGGTGGCGCTTGTGGAACAGTTACATAAAGTAAACATTATGTTATTACAGGCATTATACGGAGGTAATATGAAAATAAAATACCATCAAAACTTTCCAGGCCGAAATGTGAGTTTACAGGTATGATTTAAACACCATAAATTACACAAAATATGCATTATTCATCATCAGTAGATCGAAACAACACTTGGTAAGTTGGTATAAATGTGAGCTATTTGGTGATAGCTAACTGCATTTTTATTTTGAAATGTGCCGTGCTTGCGCTTAATTAATTCAACCATAGCCGTTCAAAGTTTAATGATCACATTTAAACAATAGGATGATTCCTATTCATCCATCCCCAGATTTGAAATTGAGATTCTGAGGCAGCATGTTGGAACACAGTGAATGAATCTAAAGCCCTCAGCTGACACACAGATTACATCCACGCAAGTCACTTAACTCACACTGTATGACGTTACAGAAAGTTGTCTGGTCCAGCTCCTTTCACACAGCAGTGTTGTGTTTCTTGTTAATCTGCATGTTAACAAAGACACTCTCGTGCTGGGCTTTATTAGCGCATGCGTTGTGTATTCTGCTAGTATATCGGTGGAATACATGGAACATATAAACTATAAACTACAACCAGGGCATCGCTGAAAATGAGTGTGTGAGTTTGTTTACAAAATGCTGTTGTCACTGCTGCAAATACCCATATATTCAAATAATTATTCGAAAAAATATAATTTCCTTGTAGCCAGTGGGCCCCCTTCCCAATGTAGGCCCCTGGGCTTCAGCCCGTTGAAGCCCATGCATTAATGTGCCCCTGGCTCTGGTAAACACTTTCCCAATTATTCCATAGAGAATACATTAAAACAATGCAACTGTCACGAATCCGGTCCGTGACGTCACAGCTGATCGTCCAGAGTCTCGTCACTTACCGTTTGTTGCACTCAGATCTTCGAGGTCAGGTCTTCAGTACCCCAGACTGGCATCCAGCGTGGAGGATCCACCGCTGGTGTCAGCAGTCACAGCTGGTATCACCAAATCCATTCACTCTAGCCCCCCTGTTCCTGATCTAATTCCCCTGTCTGTAGGGCTTCCCATAATGGGGATCACTTTATGGAGTGTTTGGGCTGCATACACCACCACTGAGATTCTTGAAACAGCGGCACCTACTATGATGTTTCCAGAGGTGGCGGCTGATGCTGCAGAAACTCCCAAGGTAGTGGAGTTCTACTGCTGTAGAACCTCCAGAGGTGATGGCATCCACTGCAGAACTTCCAGAGGTGTCAGTAGTATCAACCTGTGAACTTCCTGTTAGTCCTGTCACGGCTATGGAGGCCATCTGTGAACTCTCTGCCTGTCCTGTCACGGCTATAGAAACCGTCTGTGAATCCTCATCCTGCCCTGTCATGGCTGTGGAGGCCATCTGTGAACTCTCTCCCTGTCCTGTCCTGTCATGGCTATGGAGGCCGTCTGTGAAAGTTGCAAACACAGTCACATTTTCATCAAATTCCTTTTTATATTTAGATACCATTAAAACTGAAACTAGAAACTGGAAAAAAAAAAAAAAACAAGCTTCTGCATTTTAACCTCAGGCTATTTTGCCCATTTTGGCATTAATTGTAATCATCGCATTTTCCTTGGAAATGTAATTGAGTAACATTTTCAATAGTACTTGAGAAAATTGGAAATGTACCAAAACAATACTTAGGTAAATACCAAGTAAAAGTGCCCAAGTATTTTACAGCTCTGGTCAGGGGTACCTTAAGACAACCAGAGGCCATTCAAATTCATTCTTTGCCAGAAGGTGGCGCTTGTGGAACAGTTACATAAAGTAAACATTATGTTATTACAGGCATTATACGGAGGTAATATGAAAATAAAATACCATCAAAACTTTCCAGGCCGAAATGTGAGTTTACAGGTATGATTTAAACACCATAAATTACACAAAATATGCATTATTCATCATCAGTAGATCGAAACAACACTTGGTAAGTTGGTATAAATGTGAGCTATTTGGTGATAGCTAACTGCATTTTTATTTTGAAATGTGCCGTGCTTGCGCTTAATTAATTCAACCATAGCCGTTCAAAGTTTAATGATCACATTTAAACAATAGGATGATTCCTATTCATCCATCCCCAGATTTGAAATTGAGATTCTGAGGCAGCATGTTGGAACACAGTGAATGAATCTAAAGCCCTCAGCTGACACACAGATTACATCCACGCAAGTCACTTAACTCACACTGTATGACGTTACAGAAAGTTGTCTGGTCCAGCTCCTTTCACACAGCAGTGTTGTGTTTCTTGTTAATCTGCATGTTAACAAAGACACTCTCGTGCTGGGCTTTATTAGCGCATGCGTTGTGTATTCTGCTAGTATATCGGTGGAATACATGGAACATATAAACTATAAACTACAACCAGGGCATCGCTGAAAATGAGTGTGTGAGTTTGTTTACAAAATGCTGTTGTCACTGCTGCAAATACCCATATATTCAAATAATTATTCGAAAAAATATAATTTCCTTGTAGCCAGTGGGCCCCCTTCCCAATGTAGGCCCCTGGGCTTCAGCCCGGTGAAGCCCATGCATTAATGTGCCCCTGGCTCTGGTAAACACTTTCCCAATTATTCCATAGAGAATACATTAAAACAATGCAACTGTCACGAATCCGGTCCGTGACGTCACAGCTGATCGTCCAGAGTCTCGTCACTTACCGTTTGTTGCACTCAGATCTTCGAGGTCAGGTCTTCAGTACCCCAGACTGGCATCCAGCGTGGAGGATCCACCGCTGGTGTCAGCAGTCACAGCTGGTATCACCAAATCCATTCACTCTAGCCCCCCTGTTCCTGATCTAATTCCCCTGTCTGTAGGGCTTCCCATAATGGGGATCACTTTATGGAGTGTTTGGGCTGCATACACCACCACTGAGATTCTTGAAACAGCGGCACCTACTATGATGTTTCCAGAGGTGGCGGCTGATGCTGCAGAAACTCCCAAGGTAGTGGAGTTCTACTGCTGTAGAACCTCCAGAGGTGATGGCATCCACTGCAGAACTTCCAGAGGTGTCAGTAGTATCAACCTGTGAACTTCCTGTTAGTCCTGTCACGGCTATGGAGGCCATCTGTGAACTCTCTGCCTGTCCTGTCACGGCTATAGAAACCGTCTGTGAATCCTCATCCTGCCCTGTCATGGCTGTGGAGGCCATCTGTGAACTCTCTCCCTGTCCTGTCCTGTCATGGCTATGGAGGCCGTCTGTGAATCCTCATCCTGCCCTGTCACAGCTATGGAGGCCATCTGTGAATCCTCGTCCTGCCCTGTCATGGCTATGGAGGCCGCTTGTGAATCCTCGTCCTGCCCTGTCGTGGCTATGGAGGCCGCTTGTGAATCCTCGTCCTGCCCTGTCGTGGCTATGGAGGCCGCTTGTGAATCCTCGTCCTGCCCTGTCGTGGCTATGGAGGCCGCTTGTGAATCCTCGTCCTGCCCTGTCGTGGCTATGGAGGCCGCTTGTGAATCCTCGTCCTGCCCTGTCGTGGCTATGGAGGCCGCTTGTGAATCCTCGTCCTGCCCTGTCGTGGCTATGGAGGCCGCTTGTGAATCCTCGTCCTGCCCTGTCGTGGCTATGGAGGCCGCTTGTGAATCCTCGTCCTGCCCTGTCGTGGCTATGGAGGCCGCTTGTGAATCCTCGTCCTGCCCTGTCGTGGCTATGGAGGCCGCTTGTGAATCCTCGTCCTGCCCTGTCGTGGCTATGGAGGCCGCTTGTGAATCCTCGTCCTGCCCTGTCGTGGCTATGGAGGCCGCTTGTGAATCCTCGTCCTGCCCTGTCACGGCTATGGAGACTGTCTGTGAACTCTCTGCCTGTCCTGTCATGGAGATGGAGGCCGTCTGTGAACTCTCTGCCTGTCCTGTCACGGCTATGGAGGCCGTCTGTGAATCCTCGTCCTGTCCTTGCTATGGAGGACATCTGTGAATCCTCGTCCTGCCCTTTCACGGCAATGGAGGCTGTCTGTGAGCTCTTTGCCTGTTCTGTCACGGCTACAGAAGCCGCTTTTGAACTTTTGTCCTACTCTGAACTAGATGAGGAGGTCATCTCTGAACCCACGCCCTGTTCTGAACCAGCCATGGTGGCTGAATGTGAATTGTCTCTCCTTCTCGTTTCAACTAATGTCTCTGATTTTGTACTGTCTGTATTGCCTGTCTCTGTCAAGGAATCTAAATCTGAGCTGTCTGTCTGTCTAAATGCTTCTGTTGAGTCTGCATTTGAACTATCTGTCGGTCCTGATTTAGTCATTGAGTCTGTTGTTGAACCATCCGTCTGTCCAGTTTCAGTCACTAAAATGTCTACCAGTCCAGCTTCAGTTAATACAACAAATTTTGAGCTGTCAGTCTATCCCATATCAGCCCATTAATCTGTTTGTGAACTACCTGCCAGTCCAGTTTCCCTCAATGAGTCTGATTTTGAACTGTCTGTCTTGCCAGTTTCTGTCACTGAACTGTCTACTTCAGGCTCTCCCAATGCCCTTGAACTATCTGCAGGTCCTATTCCAACCAATGCATTTAATTATGAACTGTCTGTTCGTCCTGTCACTGTCAATGGACCCGATTCTGAATTATCTGTCTGTCCAGTCTCTACTAATGAGCCTGAGTGTGAATTGTCAGCCTGTTCAGTTTCAGTCAATGAGCCTGTTTATGAACTGTCTGCCTGTTCATTTGTCACCAGGGAAACTATTAATTAACTTTTTGTGTTTCCTGCCTTGGCCCTTGAGGCCATAAATGCTCTGTCTGTCTCGTGTGTCTCAGTTTTCCCTAGATCCCAGTCTCTGCCATGGGTATCTACTCTAGCCTGGTGGTCTTCTGCTCTACCTGTTCCATCTGCTGGAACTTTGCCTCAGTCCCCAGTCTCTCCATTTTCACATGGACCTGGCCCATCGTCCCTTCCCTTGTTCTGCCTCCGCTCCACCGCCCTCCTGGATTGTATTGAGTTGGGAGCGTCTGGAAGCCGCTTCTTGGGGGGGGGGCTCTGTCACGAATCCGGTCCGTGGCTTTCCGTCCAATTACCACCAGAGGTCGCTTTCCCATTATACTGACTCTCACACCTCACAGACTGTTACACATCACCCTGGGCTGCATTTCCCATTATCCATTGCACTGATTGCACACAGCTGTAACCAATCACACGCTCACCTGAAAGCTATTACACACACACTATATAACATCCACTCAGATCCTGCTCAAGTCGCCGAGTATTGTTTAGCATATATCACTCTTCTAGCGATAGCTAGAATTTGATGGGTTTTTGTTAAATGTGAGCCAAAATCATCACAATTAAAAGAACCAAAGACTTAAACTACTTCAGCCTGTGTGCATTGAATTTATTTAATACACAAGTTTCACAATTTGAGTTGAATTACTGAAATAAATGAACTTTTCCACGACATTCTAATTTATTGAGATGCACCTGTATACTGTATATATAAAACACTATAGAGCTGATCAGATAAACTGTACATTAAAAATAGAGTATATTATTCTTCTTATTGTTTTTTTGTTTGTTTGTTGTGTATGTGGTGGAAGTGTGAATAGGTATTTTATGACACAAATGCAGAACTGTACAATGGTCTTCTGTTCCTTCAGCAGTATGATAATCCTGCTGTTATGTGAGCTAACAATAAAAGTGCATGTTGTATATGTCTTATTGTGTAAACAAAATCCAAAACAAACCAAATGTTCACACCTGGAACTAGCAGTACCATAACAAATAATAAAAAATAAAAAAATATATTTAAACTGAACAATACTAGCACATACAGATTTCTTACCGACACAAATGGCATGTTCATCTTATCTGTTCAGGGCATGTCATTGTCCAAAGAATGATTGTTTTTAAGACGAGACACAGACAAAATCAGGGTACCAAGCCAGAGCAAACCCTTCATTCTCAATCAAGAGGGAGATGTGTTACTGCCATATGGTTATACACACACACACACACACAAATCAAATCAAATAAATACAAATAATAAATGCATAAATAAAAAAAAAATGAATAAATAAGAAATAAAAGGGAAACATTCAGAATCGAAATTCTAATAAGCTCCTTTTAAAGCTGCTGTAAAATGACAATGGACAACTGTGGCCGCACATTACAAATTAATGTGCCTAAATTATTATATTGCTAGATTAAGAAATGCCCATGTTAAAATCAGTGCAATGCTCTGCCTTGGGTAAACTTTTGTTTTAACAGCTTTCCAGAGCTAATCTGTTTATTAAAATAAATGCACAATACAGAATGGATATTATACACACTGAGCCCTACACAGTGAGTTTATTTCCTTTAACTTGGAGTAATTTGTGTGTGTTATTACCATTTGTTTTTAATCTCTTCAGTTTGAATCCACATGAATAGGGAAACAATCGTTAAAATGCTTTTAAATGTCAGAGTGGGCAGAGCCTCATGATTATTACTAAATTGGATTTATTTTCTCTTTCCTGATGAATAAGCTTTTCTTGCTTACGTTCAGACTTGTTTTCCAATTACAAAGTGTCAATAAACTTTAAACTCTTCTTTCCTTTAAAGTTAGATTGGCACAAAAAGCCTAAAACAAAGAGTCACACTATATTATGCTGAAGTATGGATTATTACTCAGTTTACAATTAATGCAATCAGATGATCCTCAGGACATGTTTTGCAGAGAGGGCAGAGCAGTTGGAGGTCTGAAAATACTGAATACAACTGTCATGGTACTGGAGAGTGATGAGGCAAGGACTGAAATGCAGGAGAATAATGGGTCTTTTTAAAAATAAAATGAAACAAACACAAACTATCCCGAGGGGGAAGACCAGAACAGGGCATAGCAGGTAAAGCTGGCCCAATACCAGAAACACAGAGACACATCTGACTACATACGACAACGAAGAAGCACAGGACTGCAAGCACAAGGAGAATAAATAGGGAGACAAACGAGGAGGGTAACGAGGGAGACACAGGTGGATTAACTTAAACAAAAATGAGGTAACAAGATGGGAGGGGACAGACAATAATGCATGAGAGAGCACATGGCACCAAACAAACACAACACAAGCCATGTGCTCACAAAAATCCACAGGAGTGCTGTCTGGTGGCCATCTTGGGCACTCCAGCTGCAGACCGTGACAAACAACTCAATGTTATAATATAAATGTGCAGTTTGGAAAACACACAATCTGGGTATATTTGCAAAATATATCAACATTACTGTAGGAGAAAACATATATGCCATCAAATTACCCCGGATGCAACTTTCAAAATCAAGCTGACATGTTAACCTTTAATCATATTATAAGCTTTTTATACACTATCAGTCAAAAGTTTGGAATTATTAAGATGGTTTTATGTTTTTGAAATAAGTCTCTTTGATGTTCTTTAGAAGTATCTTTAAACACAGTAAAACACTGTGAAAACTGTGATACTTTTTCATGACTCTTTGAAGAATAGAAAGTTCAGTGAACAGCATTATTGGAGATGAAAATGCCCTTTTTCCATTACGAATAGGTCCCTATTCTGTATACGTTTTCAAACCATGAGACAGAAAACAATATTATTATGACCAAATCACAGGTTGCACAATATATTTTTTATTATACTTCTCCACATAAACTCTACATCACATACCCTCTGTGCATATTTTATATTTTGTAGAGCTCACCTATTAAAATTCTTCTTTAATGCAAACTAATTCAATAAACTTGATTCTCAAGTTTCATGCTGATTAATTTTGCAAATTTGCTTTTCTAAAAAAAAAAAGAGGCAGCTTGCATTAGAAACTTCATATGTCTGTCACCCAAGGCCTAACATGACCCACTTTCACAAAGGTACAATGCGGATGCTTCCTAACATATTGCTGTTTCGAAGAGCAATCCTGCAGGTCCAAAGGCTAAGGATTTACTCAAAGCACTTTCCACAGTTCATGGTAAGGCTTCTGCAAAGAAATAGGCAATTGGTGAAGTGGCTTTGTTACTTTATTTTGGATATTTCTGAACTTTAGCACAAATAAATCCTGTCACAGGAAGACAGATGACAAAAACAAAAGCAAAAGCAAAAGCAAAAGCAAAAGCAAAAGCAACACATTAAAAGAGCTCCGCAGCCCTGTTTGACACGTTACTATTTCATATCATTAGGGCTGTTGATTGATTAAATGTTTTTAATCAAATTAATTAAATGATGTGCTGATTAATCAAACTAATAACAATTCATTTGTATCAATATTTGCTGAAGAGCCTGAAGACAAATCTAGAAGAAGACAGTTTTTCTCAATCACTTTGGTGCATTTCTCGAATCATCCTTAATATTTGCAAAGTATGTGCATTCCTCAAAACAATTCGTACAAACATTGGATTACCTGCAAAAGCCTGCAACTTACTCAAAATATTTAGTTCATCTCTCAAAAGTAGGTATTTATGTCAGTGAACATCAGTTCCATCAGAATGAAAAGCCCTTGAGTCATTGTTCACAAACAAGATAGTCAAAATGCATAGTCATGTTGTCAATATAACAGTGCACTCTGTTAGTATGGCAACAGTTTGGATGACAGTTACTGTATTGAAATGCAGAAGGTTACACTTCTTATGTATGCCATATATCCATTTCAAAAGTACAAATTTACACATTACTGTATGTGGGATATTGATTGAGAGACTGGATATGATTCACAGTTACACTTTATTAGTGGTCTAACAAAAATAAAAAACATTACAACATCATTGTGATATAGAAAAGAAATATGGGCACAAAGGCAAAAATGCTAAATTAGAAAGGCAAACACAGGAAACACCCCTTAGGCAGAACGTTGATTTTGCATGCAGCAATGTATGAGGAATTGCAGTGCAGTCTGTCTACACCTCCTGACGTGCCAGTCTGTCGGCCCACAGATTCTCATCTACATCACAACGGATATCTTCCCTCGCAATGCAACTTGGAATTGGAGTCAAGTAAACCATCTCACAACTTCATATATGTGGATGAGGCTAGCTTCAACCAGACCAAAAGCAGAAGGCGTGGTTGAAATGTCGTCGGCCACAGAGCTACTGTTGATCTGCCAGGCCAACGGGGAGGAAATATCCATTGTCAGAATTTGTAACTCTTGTGTTGTCCTCTGTCTATATATGCTTTCCAATTGAAGGTTCATGAAATGCACCTTTGAGCCATTTCAGAGAACTGGTTTATCATTAGCTGATCTACATTCTCTTCATTAGTGAAAGTCAAGATTCACCTGCAATTCATGGCAAATTTACAAAAACTCTAATATAAATGTGTAGAAAATATGCTTGACAGTTTGACAACTAGATCAACCATTTTGCATTTAATGACTTATACGATGAACTAATGCTTAGATGTTTTGGGTGGTGTTAGAAAACACTCTCTGTCTTTCTGTTGAGTCCAGACATGTCTTACCCCTCCTTTCTCCCTCTCTCTCAGTCTTATATATACAACGCATTCTTTCTGAATCCCTCCTTCTGTATCCATCTCTCTCTCTTGATATTATGTTTTAAATATGTCTTACTTATATGCGAAGTATGCATGCTTAAATGTATACATTAGCTTCTCTTGGTT
>NW_015505903.1:148677-157026 GCF_001515645.1 Sinocyclocheilus grahami
ACACAGTGAGTTTATTTCCTTTAACTTGGAGTAATTTGTGTGTGTTATTACCATTTGTTTTTAATCTCTTCAGTTTGAATCCACATGAATAGGGAAACAATCGTTAAAATGCTTTTAAATGTCAGAGTGGTCAGAGCCTCATGATTATTACTAAATTGGATTTATTTTCTCTTTCCTGATGAATAAGCTTTTCTTGCTTACGTTCAGACTTGTTTTCCAATTACAAAGTGTCAATAAACTTTAAACTCTTCTTTCCTTTAAAGTTAGATTGGCACAAAAAGCCTAAAACAAAGAGTCACACTATATTATGCTGAAGTATGGATTATTACTCAGTTTACAATTAATGCAATCAGATGATCCTCAGGACATGTTTTGCAGAGAGGGCAGAGCAGTTGGAGGTCTGAAAATACTGAATACAACTGTCATGGTACTGGAGAGTGATGAGGCAAGGACTGAAATGCAGGAGAATAATGGGTCTTTTTAAAAATAAAATGAAACAAACACAAACTATCCCGAGGGGGAAGACCAGAACAGGGCATAGCAGGTAAAGCTGGCCCAATACCAGAAACACAGAGACACATCTGACTACATACGACAACGAAGAAGCACAGGACTGCAAGCACAAGGAGAATAAATAGGGAGACAAACGAGGAGGGTAACGAGGGAGACACAGGTGGATTAACTTAAACAAAAATGAGGTAACAAGATGGGAGGGGACAGACAATAATGCATGAGAGAGCACATGGCACCAAACAAACACAACACAAGCCATGTGCTCACAAAAATCCACAGGAGTGCTGTCTGGTGGCCATCTTGGGCACTCCAGCTGCAGACCGTGACAAACAACTCAATGTTATAATATAAATGTGCAGTTTGGAAAACACACAATCTGGGTATATTTGCAAAATATATCAACATTACTGTAGGAGAAAACATATATGCCATCAAATTACCCCGGATGCAACTTTCAAAATCAAGCTGACATGTTAACCTTTAATCATATTATAAGCTTTTTATACACTATCAGTCAAAAGTTTGGAATTATTAAGATGGTTTTATGTTTTTGAAATAAGTCTCTTTGATGTTCTTTAGAAGTATCTTTAAACACAGTAAAACACTGTGAAAACTGTGATACTTTTTCATGACTCTTTGAAGAATAGAAAGTTCAGTGAACAGCATTATTGGAGATGAAAATGCCCTTTTTCCATTACGAATAGGTCCCTATTCTGTATACGTTTTCAAACCATGAGACAGAAAACAATATTATTATGACCAAATCACAGGTTGCACAATATATTTTTTATTATACTTCTCCACATAAACTCTACATCACATACCCTCTGTGCATATTTTATATTTTGTAGAGCTCACCTATTAAAATTCTTCTTTAATGCAAACTAATTCAATAAACTTGATTCTCAAGTTTCATGCTGATTAATTTTGCAAATTTGCTTTTCTAAAAAAAAAAAGAGGCAGCTTGCATTAGAAACTTCATATGTCTGTCACCCAAGGCCTAACATGACCCACTTTCACAAAGGTACAATGCGGATGCTTCCTAACATATTGCTGTTTCGAAGAGCAATCCTGCAGGTCCAAAGGCTAAGGATTTACTCAAAGCACTTTCCACAGTTCATGGTAAGGCTTCTGCAAAGAAATAGGCAATTGGTGAAGTGGCTTTGTTACTTTATTTTGGATATTTCTGAACTTTAGCACAAATAAATCCTGTCACAGGAAGACAGATGACAAAAACAAAAGCAAAAGCAAAAGCAAAAGCAAAAGCAACACATTAAAAGAGCTCCGCAGCCCTGTTTGACACGTTACTATTTCATATCATTAGGGCTGTTGATTGATTAAATGTTTTTAATCAAATTAATTAAATGATGTGCTGATTAATCAAACTAATAACAATTCATTTGTATCAATATTTGCTGAAGAGCCTGAAGACAAATCTAGAAGAAGACAGTTTTTCTCAATCACTTTGGTGCATTTCTCGAATCATCCTTAATATTTGCAAAGTATGTGCATTCCTCAAAACAATTCGTACAAACATTGGATTACCTGCAAAAGCCTGCAACTTACTCAAAATATTTAGTTCATCTCTCAAAAGTAGGTATTTATGTCAGTGAACATCAGTTCCATCAGAATGAAAAGCCCTTGAGTCATTGTTCACAAACAAGATAGTCAAAATGCATAGTCATGTTGTCAATATAACAGTGCACTCTGTTAGTATGGCAACAGTTTGGATGACAGTTACTGTATTGAAATGCAGAAGGTTACACTTCTTATGTATGCCATATATCCATTTCAAAAGTACAAATTTACACATTACTGTATGTGGGATATTGATTGAGAGACTGGATATGATTCACAGTTACACTTTATTAGTGGTCTAACAAAAATAAAAAACATTACAACATCATTGTGATATAGAAAAGAAATATGGGCACAAAGGCAAAAATGCTAAATTAGAAAGGCAAACACAGGAAACACCCCTTAGGCAGAACGTTGATTTTGCATGCAGCAATGTATGAGGAATTGCAGTGCAGTCTGTCTACACCTCCTGACGTGCCAGTCTGTCGGCCCACAGATTCTCATCTACATCACAACGGATATCTTCCCTCGCAATGCAACTTGGAATTGGAGTCAAGTAAACCATCTCACAACTTCATATATGTGGATGAGGCTAGCTTCAACCAGACCAAAAGCAGAAGGCGTGGTTGAAATGTCGTCGGCCACAGAGCTACTGTTGATCTGCCAGGCCAACGGGGAGGAAATATCCATTGTCAGAATTTGTAACTCTTGTGTTGTCCTCTGTCTATATATGCTTTCCAATTGAAGGTTCATGAAATGCACCTTTGAGCCATTTCAGAGAACTGGTTTATCATTAGCTGATCTACATTCTCTTCATTAGTGAAAGTCAAGATTCACCTGCAATTCATGGCAAATTTACAAAAACTCTAATATAAATGTGTAGAAAATATGCTTGACAGTTTGACAACTAGATCATCCATTTTGCATTTAATGACTTATACGATGAACTAATGCTTAGATGTTTTGGGTGGTGTTAGAAAACACTCTCTGTCTTTCTGTTGAGTCCAGACATGTCTTACCCCTCCTTTCTCCCTCTCTCTCAGTCTTATATATACAACGCATTCTTTCTGAATCCCTCCTTCTGTATCCATCTCTCTCTCTTGATATTATGTTTTAAATATGTCTTACTTATATGCGAAGTATGCATGCTTAAATGTATACATTAGCTTCTCTTGTTTTTCTGTCCCCAATAAGGACATGAATGTGTAGCGAATCAGCTCATGGGGAAATATGAATAATTAACCATAACTAGTTATGATTAACTATTCATATTTTAGATCAACTGTAGATATTTAAAGGAGTTCGCCATGAAGACAGTTCAGCATTCTTCGCAAAAGTCTATTCCTAATATGTCCATGTTTTTCTGTACATGTGGACATGTGGCATAAACACATGTTCTTGGCCAAAGATCCTACGTGTATGTTATTCATATCCTCATTGGTTAAGAGGATGAAACTCCCCTCGACATATGCCTATATAATATCTGTATTTCTATGAATAAATTGAAGTATTGAGGATACATTTGACTGTGTGTTTTCTTACTTCCCGGCCGTCTACACTTTAAGTAACTGAGAATTCTTCAAGGTGGCAAAGAGAATTACAGAGGGACTAAATTGTTATTCTTTATTAACACCGACCGAACTACAAACTTTCCAGTGATGTCTGTGAGAAAGGTATATTCACTCGACAAGCTCGCGCATCTGCGCCGCCGCGCGCTCAATCCACTCAGCATGCTTTGTTCGCGCACATCAGCTATACAGGCGTTAATACTGAATGTTTAACATTATATTCATTGCATACATGTACTTCGTAGTAGACATCCTTAATGCCTTTCTGCTGTCTGTTGTTGGTGTTTCTTTGTTTGAATATGGTGCTTATCACATGCTGTATGGTATCGGCGTTTGGTATCGGGGCATTTTAACGAGTACGAGTGCAGGAGACCAGTATCGGGCCCAATACCGATACCAGTATCGGTATCGGTGCATCCCTAGTAAGCGCTGAATCAAAATTTCGATTAAACATGTGAAGCCATGCAGGACTTCTGGCTTTTATGTTCAAACATATCACACAAAATGTGATGACATCGCAAACTGTTTGTGCTCAACCTAGTCAAATATGCAAATAACAAATATTTGTGCTCCTGTATTATTCATAGTTCCTGACATGTATTTACTGCATATGGTATGGAAGACTATACAGTATGAAACTAGTCTTTTTTTCTGATGGAAAAGAAGGTACAAAAGACAAAATGCTATGGTCTCATCTACATCTTTCAGTCTCCATGTTCCAATGTTTAGGTTTAACACAATTCTTAATACTTCTGATATACGGTGACAGTGGATGTTTAATTTTGATAAACACAATTACAGTAGTTTCTTTTTCTCGTTTTCTCGTCCAACTTGTCAAGTAAATGCTCTCAACTGCAAATGTGAATATTTCAAATAATAGTCCATTACAAGTCCACTTGAAAGGGAGAAGAAGTGAGAACACAACTAGAGAATGCATATGGCAAAATTCAAAATGCGCTTTTTCAGAAATGTCCATTTCAAATGGACTTTTCTCTAGAGAAGAAGATTGAAAATACAGGTCTTCAGTTGGAGAAGAAATGTCATTACAAGAGTAGGATTTATTACCTATGCTCTCTCTTGTTCCCTCCACTCCTTTAAAACATTGCCTTCCAAGGGAAAATTCACCCTCACACTGCAGTGCTTTGAGAAGATTTAGTTGGTTTTTCAGGTGTGCCAGTGTGCAAGTGCAAAGGTGAAGACAGGCAGTAATCACAACACTTATTTTAAAACATATCTCAGCATTACAATGTGCTAGGTGTGAAATCGAGAGTACTCGCTACCAGGCTGAATATGAGGAGGGGGAAAAAAGGTCTTCTGGGAGGTCTTGGCATGTTAATGGAAGTAACACCATTTAAATATAGCCTGCTGTAGCAATGTAACATCTGTTAATACACCCTAACATTTAAATATATTGAAGTCGTTTGGCCATACATGAACAACCATATCTACTGGATGCAGGAGATCACAAACTGTCACAAATCTACTGGGAAATAAAATCCCATGTGTCCTTGTTAGTGGACAAAACTCCAGTCTTTGACATTTAAACAGTAAGCATCGTACCACATACAGTTAATGAAGAACCAAACCAAGAACTAAAAAAAATAAAATAATAATAATTAATAATTCTTATTATGTTTGGATATTATTATTATTATTATTATTGTTCTAAATAGATATACTGAACATTTAAAAGCTGTTTTAACACTATGTTCATAAATTAAATTCTGATTATAGGATATCATGCATTGTTCAATGATTGGATTGTAGATTAAAATCCTTCTAAAACTTCATATCAGACTTGGATCAAAACATATTTCCCCCATCTCACGGTTAGTGCGACTGACAGTAGAGATCCAATATAACCACATGAGATATAGAAATCGACTTTTTAGAATGAAGTTACATCTTTTAACCATCTATCACAGCTGGCTAAATCTCTAGGGGTCCCACAAAATCCAATAAACCGTACAGAGACTTTTTTTTTTGTGGTGTGACTGAACTTTACAGGAGCTTATAACAATGAGAAATAAGATGATCATGGGAGTATGATCATGTAGAGAACACGGTTTAATAAACATATCATAAAAGCATAATGAAGCAATTCTTAGTCGTAATGCCCTGATGAAGCATAAGTTATTATGGAGCAATGATTTTGGAACAAATCGTTAAAGCCAATTAGCACTGAATAGCAAAAACAAACAAACAAAAAGTATACTTCAATTATACTGCATCAAATTGTCTGCTAACAGCTCCAGGTTGACAGGACAATGCTCAAGGTATATTAAGAATGAGCAAGCGTTATGGACTCTGGAAAAGGGTAGAAGAGTGGTTGCCCAGGAAATGGCTTATGCAGCAAATCTGAAGGTTAATAAACTAAGGGCTGGGCTTGGTGAAAATGCTCACTCCGGAGAGAGGGAATTATATGGAATGAGATCTGATCCAAATGCGTGACTACCCTTGAGAAATTGATTTTGGTTATTGGTTAGGTCCTATTTACACAGCCGGCATAGAGGGAAGAGCATTTATCAGGCCGATCTGTCAGCAGGCACACAATGGCTTCACAGGAATAAGAACAATCATAATGTTTTTATTATTATTATTAAATAAAGGGTTTGATAGCCTCCCTAGTCCACCCAGTTCATTTCTGAAAACAAGGCTGCAAAAATGGCTCATTCCGAAACTAGCATAGTTATGATATCACAAGTACATTAACATATCTCCACCAACAATTACAGTACATATTAATGCAAATTCACTATTTAGCCAGCCTGCTGTGATGAACAGCAGTATAAACTAAATATGCACCTTTGAGCCATTTCAGAGAACTGGTTTATCATTAGCTGATCTACATTCTCTTCATTAGTGAAAGTCAAGATTCACCTGCAATTCATGGCAAATTTACAAAAACTCTAATATAAATGTGTAGAAAATATGCTTGACAGTTTGACAACTAGATCAACCATTTTGCATTTAATGACTTATACGATGAACTAATGCTTAGATGTTTTGGGTGGTGTTAGAAAACACTCTCTGTCTTTCTGTTGAGTCCAGACATGGTAAGACTATTGCACAGAGAACTATTTAATACATTTTAGGCAACATGACATTAGCAACTGATAATGTAGGAAACCACAGACAAGTGTACATAATCAATTGCATGAATGTACCAAAGCAATCGCAACTTCTTCAAAATAATGAGAAACTGCTTTTATGATTGTGACGAGTGGGGCGAGGCCGAGAGCCGTGGGAGTGGAGCGAGGCCAGTGGAGGTTATGATAATGAGCGACACCTGCACCACTCACCGGTCTCGAGTCCCACGGAGGAACTCCGGAAGGATAAAAGAAGCAGTGACGACAGTGTTGGAAAAGAGAGGACCAGGCCAGGACTTTATGTTGTTTTGTTTGTCGTCTGTGAGGGGCTGTCGCGCTATTTTCGGTTTTGTGTTTACTTTGTTATTAAATTGTGTTTGAAAGTTCACCGGTTCCCGCCTCCTTCTTCCCATGACTATGAACTTTGTTACATTGGTGCCGAAACCTGGGAGGAAAGAGGGACACGCTGTCAGAGAGCCCTCACTGCTGAGGGGGATCACGGTGCTGAGGAGGTCGGGCAGCAGGAAGAAGCAGAGACCGCCAGTAGCTGCCCGACGCGTTGGTGCTGGAGCTGTGGAAGACGAGGTGGGACGGAGGGCTCGCTGCTGCATTCCTGGGTCGAGGAGGGGTGGTTGCCGTCCAAGAGGGAGCGGAGGAGTCGGTGCCGTTCACCTGGAGGCCGGAGCCTGCTGCCGTCCACCATGACCGGAGAGGAGCCCTCGACTGGAGAAGCCATCTCCGTCTGCCAGGAGTCAGAGGAGCGTCGGGCTGTCCACCAAAGATCAGAGTCCAGTACCATCACATGGCACCGCGAGTGAGAGCCTTTTAGCTGGTTGAGAACCACGCGGCAGTGTGTCTGTGAACTGGACCGATAATTTTTTTTCTCCAGTCTCGTCTCTGTCTCTCCTCATTCTTCCGTCTCCTTTTCTCTCACCTCATCTGTCCTTACCCCCAGGTGTTGCGGCCGCTGTGACGGGGCCCCCGGGGGGGAGTAGAGCGCAGTCTCGTGGGGACCCCCCGGCCTGCGAGGGGCGATGCGGGTATGTGACGAGTGGGGCAGGGCCGAGAGCCGTGAGAGTGGAGCGAGGCCGGTGGAGTTAATACATTACTCTCATGATAATGAGCGACTCCTGCAGCACTCACCGGTCTCGAGTCCCACGGAGGAGCTCCGGAAGGATAAAAGGAGGAGAGATGACAGAGTTGGACGAGAGAGGACCAGGTCTGGACTTTATTTTGTGTGCGGCAGATGTCCGTGAGGGGCTGCTGCTTTACTTTCATTTTGTGTTTGTTTATTTTATTATTAAAGTCTTTAAATGTTCGCCGGATCCCGCCTCCTTCTCCCGATCTACGAACATTGTTACAATGATGTTCACAATTGAATAGATGATGTGGAGGTTGAACAAGTAGTTTTGAGAATTTCATTTCTGATCTGAGAAATGCACCAAAGTGACTGAGACAAACTGTAATTCAAAGGCATTAAAATATTAAGGCATCATATTCAGCATATCATAAACAGCACAGACATTTTATCACTTTTAAACTGATAAAAGTCATAGTAGAGACTTTTAGAATGTTACAAAAGCTTTATATATATATATATA
>NW_015505903.1:157051-178085 GCF_001515645.1 Sinocyclocheilus grahami
TATATATATATATACATATATATATATATATATATATATATATATATATATATATATATATATATATATATATATATATATATCTCGCAGGTTCCACAAAAAAAGGAGCTCAACTGTTTTCATGTGTCATGTGACACTGAAGACTGGAGTAATGGCTGTTAAAAATGTAGCTTTGCATCACAATAATAAATTACATTTGAAAATATAGTCAAATAGAAAACAGTTAGCTTAATTTGTAACAATATTTTACAATATTACTATTTTTTTATTATATTTATTATATATTTTTTTTATTGTATTTGTTTGTTTATTTTTTATTTATTTTTAATCAAATAAATGCCACCTTGGTGAGCATAATAAACTTATTTCTATATTGAAAGATGTCTCTTAAGTTTCTCTATATACATTCATCAAGAAGGATCAACAAATATCCCAGTTATTATTTTTTTTTTAAATCCTATATTGTTCAAGTCATAAAACATGCAATATTAGGAGGGATTTCCTCTCCTGCTCTCATACTCACATCATTAAACAACAATGACATACCCTGATGTATGACACGACATCTACCATGGATAATTCAAAACACGGCAAAGAATTATTAATTCAAGGGGTGGGTGTCACAGGTTCTTTCCAGGCTCAAGGCGGAGTCACTTCCCCAGACTCCACTCAACATAAATCACAGGCACATACATCACAGTATAAATAAATCCATAGAAGAGCCAGATCTGTCTTTGTTATGCTCTGCTGCTTGTGTAACACCTTCAAATCCAGCAGTCTGTTGCATCAGACTGATCTAAAATACATTTGCTTAGATTTGAAAGCAAAAGCAATGCAATGTATGTGCATATGAACACTGTTGAAATTTTGCTCTTTGGAGACTTCTGTAATTTTGTTAGCTTAGTCGATTAAGAGCATCACCTGCATTGATTGTGTTTTTAATGGAGGTGTGCCTCAAGGACTGATATCCGTCGGTTGGCACATGTCTCCAATCATCTCATGGTGCATACCATAACCTCTTCATCTGTAGTGTGACAGGAATCAATAAGAAGTGATGCATAAGACAATCAACAACAGATTCATGTCTTTCCTACTGGGCAAATTGTAACACTAGAGCTTTGTCAATGAATCAGAATGAGCATCGTGTTGAAGACACTGAGAAAGATTTTAAATGGAGACTAATTCTTTCCCAGCACTAAAGTTGCATCAACATAATGAAAAAAAAAAAACCTTGATAATTTTATGATTAATCTTATTTAAAGGGGTCATTTGGTGCCCATTTTCCACAAGTTGATATGATTCTTTAGGGTCTTAATGAAAAGTCTGTAACATAGTTTGGTTAAAATTTCTCAATGAACAACAACAATAACCACAACAGCAGCATGTTGTGTGACTTAAGTATGTTTTTATTGACATGCAAAATTGAGATTCAGTGCTCTTAACAACAGTAATTAGCTGAATACATTAATGAATGATAATTGACACAGAACATGAATAAATACATAAAGAAATAAAACAAAAAATAGATGTGATGAAGAAATAAGTTTCAGTGAAACAATCACTATGATGCCTTTAAGTCCATCATTTTGGTGTGAGTAAGTGGCGATTTTTCTCTGCAGATGATGAGGTTGTAGGATGTGATACATCTGTGGAGAAGAGGAGAGAAGTTTCCACAGCTTAGCAGAGTTGCACACACTTATGTGACCAATTATCTAAAAAAAGACAAGAACATGTTTGTTCGGAAACCAGTTACAATTTTAAAGTTAAATTTGTGTTTAAATTTAAGAATGAAATCATTTACCTGTTAAGAGTGTGTTGACAGTCTGTGTAGTTGGATCACTGAACTCCAGAAAATCAGAAATGAGATGCTTTGTCAGTTACAGATTTGAAAAACAAAAGAGTGGGAATATAGAACCCTTAACTCTGGCTAACACAAAGAACCGTTTCAGCATAAAAGGGTTCTTCAGAATGCTATGGTTCTAAATAAAACCATTACTGCATGTAAAGAACCTTTAAAGATCCATATTTTTTTAGAGTGTTTTTTACCCTGTCAAAAACAGCTCTTTTCAGAGCACGCAGTTTTGTAGCATTTACCTTTAAATGTTAATGAGCTCTGCTGACCCCGCCCCTCTCTTACGATCTCTCTGAGGGACTGTTTACTTCAGCCGCATTAATCGTGAAACTTGCTAATTAGCACATTATTAGGAAAAGGCGATTTGCCAAGATTCGTTAAAAAAAACCTTATACTCACTTCTTCTGTAGGTGAAGCTGGATCACGAATGATTCACGCAAACATAAACACATGTAGATCGGGGGGCGCATTCCCTTCAAAAACAAACGTAATGTAAATGACGACTGCTATGTTCATTATTACATCCAACAACAGAACACCTCAGTTGCTTAGGAGTCATTCATGTCTACATCTGCTCCAGTGGTAAAACAATGGCGGAATGATGACAGTTCACTCAGGGCGGGTCTAAGGTAAGACGCCAGACCAGTTTGTGCTGAAGCGCTACTGTCAATCAAACTATCGTGGGAGGGGCCTGTCTGTGTGACGTCACACAGCAGGCATCTGAGATCGGCTCGATTTGAGAAAGGGTTAAAGATTTTAGTAGATTAACAAAAAACCACTGGGTGGATTGTTATCATTTTAGGGTGGTTGTGTACACACACTGCCAACACACATTTCAATTCAAACAACTTGTAAAAGTGCATGTAGCATTATCTGACCCCTTTAAAGTCAGTTGAAAGAAAACCAAAATCCTGTAAAGTCCTGTAGGTTTCAAAAACATATTCTATATATGTGAAGAATGTAGTTCTTACTATGAAGTGTCAATACAGCATAAACAAAAGACCTTAAAAGCAGACACCTAACATATTCACTAATAAATAACTTACAAATACATGTATTGTATTACTAATGGTGTATTGGCTTGTCTCTGAGTTTGAATGTTTGTTTTGTCTCTTGCAGTGGTTACATGCTTTCAATAATTCACTGCACAAGACGCATTGTGGTTGGCAGACCATGATTTCCCTCATTTCAACTCATATACACTTTATTTTACCTTGCATAGTTTCATGAATGTTTTTTTTTATGCATGATAGCATCACATGTCTATGTTGGCATATGCCTGAATTTGCAGAAGACTGTTTGATTAAAATAAATAAATACAAATAATAATAATAATCATAATCATAATCATCATCCTAACTGTATACAATTACATGGTTAGTTGCATTCTATTATTTGCGTTCAGAACTGTTTTCTCTTCGCTATATATGATGTTAGCAGACCAGACATTTTTTCAATCATGATCCATCACTAAAAGTACTTAAAAATAGTTAACTAAAAGTAGTTAAACTAAAAGTAGTGAAGCTTAGAAGTATTGCTTGTCCAGTGACTTATTTTCAAAGAATAGCAGTGCACTCTACAAATAAGCATTGGGAGGGATGATTCATAGATTAATTTGAGTCCCTGGAATTTATGTTTTGTTGCAAAATATTTGGAGAAGCTTCTGTCGTACTGGTTTCTATTCAGTTATATAGTGTTTTCTATTAGTTATTGTTATTAGTTAGTTCATTTATTAGGTATGTATTAGTTTAAAGTATTTACTAATGCTTTCTCACTAATTGTGATCTTTATTTGTGATAAATCCTGCTCAGATTCTGAAAAATAAATAACATTCTGATATTGCCCTCTTTATAAGTACCTTTACTAAACATCATTTTCAAAATAATAAATTTACTATATTTTAACAAGCTACAATTTCACAGTAGCTTCACCGCACTGCTAAGAAACACAGTTTGCAGATATGTTGTTTTCATTTCACAGCATATTCAGAAGATGTGAACTAAGGACACCTTGCATTATCGACACGCTATTTTAATACTGTAAAGCTGTTTTGACACAATCTGTATTGTATAAAGCGCTATATAAATAAAGGTTACTTGACTTGACTTGATGTGAACGAGAGCTTAGCAGTTAGTCAGGCAATTAACTGTATCTGAATCAACTTTGTAGTGTAACTTTTATCTAACACTATTTAACTGCTGCGGCTCATCACATCTGAAGCTTTGATTCAAGCACAATCCACCTTAAAAGTCACCACAAGAGTTAATGATAAAGTCCCACATTCCCACCACTGAATCGACCATCTGCTTATCTAATTGAGCGTAATTAATGATGCCACCCTAAATTATCAACCCTGTTAGTCATTCAGTAAAAAAAAAATATATATATATATAGATAGGGTAAACCATCCTTGAATGGAAATATCGACACCCAGTTTAAGTCACTTAAATAAATGCATGTACTTGTGTTATGCTTTAGATTGCAGAGACAATTCTTATATGTAATAACTATATTATTACATATGCATTATGTTCTATACAACTGTTTTAAGCTTGTACATGTATATGTGTAATCTCTTACGAGCATATGATGTAAAAGCTTTTAAAACATGACAGTTTTTCATGAAATATATCGACTGAAGTTACTCTGCACTTATTATTAACTCGAAGTAAACAGCGGCCAAGTCCCAGGGTTACACCTTGAAGTTGATGCAATTTGACATGTTCTGTTGCAATCTTGCAATCTTTTAATAATGCCTCCTGAAATATGCATGACAGTGTCAAGCACAAGATTTCAAACAAGGTCACTAACTGAAATTGAATAATTATTCCTATCTTTACACTGCCTGGTACCTAATACGTAAAACATAACTATAAGATTACAATGCTCAAAGGTTAAGTACCTTACAGTATTACCATACAGAGCTTAAAAGAGAATGTTAAAAAAAAATCTATAATTTTTTACTCACCCTCATTTCTTTCGTTTAGGACAGCGAATAAGAAAGTTATCTTTCTTAGTGCATAACACAACCTAACTTAACCTAACCTAACATAACAACATATCATAACATAACATACAACAAATTACAAAGTACCATCAAAACAGCATAATAGTAGTCCATATAATGTATGCTATATTCCAACTAAAATGATAATCAGTAATACTCTTCGGCTTTTGTGAACCATTAATCATGTGAGTTGAACCGGATCTGATTTGGAAATGAATCATTCATGCTGGTCTTGTGAACTGGATCAACTCATTTCTTGAAAAGATCTGACTCAAAAGAACAATTTGCTCCTGAATCTGACTTTGCTACTTTTATCATTAACTCTCATGATTAGGACAATAAGTGTCTTAAGTTAACTTAACTTGACTTAAATTTTAGCCTCACACTGAGAAAAAAAATAAAAAGTTAAAATATCTATATTGTTTAATATTACTGAATCAACAAAAATTATTTATACCAAACAAAACTCATTGTTATGGGTTAAATCAAGCAGAAATAGCTCATAACAATTACATGTTACCCTTTTTGTTTTTTACAGAAATGTATCATATTGACCATTTTTATGATGCTTTAATAGTGCATCTGTTTTTTTTGTTTTGTTAAGTTTTTTTTGTTAAGCTTGAAAGCTTTAGTTCCCGTTCAATATAATTGCATAAAAAGAAAGGAAACAGTCTTCCAATTTTCTCCTTTCATGTTCTAGTGGAAGAAAGCAAGTCATAGAGCTCTGGAACACAATGAGTGTTAGCAAATAAGACAGTTTTTATTTTTGGGTGAGCCATCATTTTAACAGCAGTGCACACCAACTTAATTAAAGTGAACAGAAATGTTATCCGTTTCCTTCAACAAAATCTTCTTTGCCAGTAACATAGACAACAGCCTGCAAAACATTCTCCAAGCATGTACAGCTTTTTTGCATATGAGATGACATTTGCACTTAGGGTGAATGAAAGGCCTCAGACAGAAAGAGTGAGGGTGAATGAGATAGAGAATAATGGAGACTCAGAATATACTACCGCTCAAGCGTCTTGACTAATCTTGGGCTTGACATTGCCTTGCAGCGGCCTTTTTAATCAAAGCCCTTCCATTCTGCCTCCACTCAGCTCTATCTAGGTCAGAAATGTCGACGTTCCACTCCTACTCTCTCTACTCCTGTCTCGCAATGAGAAAAGGGAAAATTTGGTTAGATATTTCACTACAGCTCAGCAGTACTTTCTGAATTTGGCCTCCCTTACAGAAGGGTCACCTGATATTGTGTACACAAAATAAATCTTTCCAGACTCAGCCGTTACACATTCTGTTTTATTTTGTTGTCATGCCCTGAGATGTAAACTGGGTTTGCACAAAACAGAGATATGAATAATGACGCCACATGAGTTGTATTCACCTCATGTGCTCATTCGGCAAAGGCTGAGAATAGCTCAGAAAACTGTGATATGGTCTGTGGTTATTTTTTGCAGTTCTCACAAATGGAAGGTACAATACATCTAGGTACCTCTAAGTGAAATTCATTACTGCTGTGCATATTTTATGTATTGTGAGGACCTTTGGGTGACGTTAGAAAATGGCTGTAGTTTTTCCACTTTCAACTGAACGTGAACTATTCTTTATATATGTATTTGTAGTATATTGGCAAGAAACTAAGAAAACCACAGACAGCCTCATTTAACTGTACTTCTGAAATACTTTTAAAATAATTTTTTGCTCCGTCTCTTTACATTAACCTCATTAACGAATAGTTCAGTTGAGGTTTTTCTATGTAGTTCATAAGTAAATAAAACATACTGCTTGACTATGAGGATGGCTTACTTTAATAAATCTGAAGAATTATCAAGCTGCTGCAGTAAATTGAATGAAGGCTGGGTAGATTAGCAACCCAAACTTTCCTTCGTGTTTGGTATATCTGTAACCGAGAAGAGTAGACATGATGGATGTACCTTTATATTGCTTTTCCTACCTCTGCTACTCCTCTGGTCTGGAGACAAGCTCCTCCGTACCACTTTAAACAATCACATGCATATTACTTTTTCAGTGGCATGTGTAATGCATATTTCTCAGCAACTTCCACTTATTTCTGTGTCAATCTTGCATGAGAAACAGAGAGTGGATTCTGAAAAACACTGTTATACATTTATACATATTTTAACAAAAACTGCACCAGATAGACATACCAGACACTGAAAGACAAACTGACAAACTGATGTGGGATTGTGATTTTAATGTAAACGCTGTCGACCGGCTTACATCACTTCTTAGTACACACTCTCGGTGCGAATGCAACCCTTTAAATGGTACTGGGAAATAGTTTGCGCAAAATCGTCCCAATACTTTAGTACTGTACATTTAGTTCTGGAACTAAAGCGGTGCGAAAGGCCCTATAGTTTACTTCAAATACTACTTTCATCTGTTGTGTTTTCAAAATGTCCAGCACTCATGGATCATCTATGGATCTGGTCTGGGCTTGATGGCCCTCATCTGAGTATTTCCTGGGTCTGTCTTCAAGAAAGCAGTGGCTTTTTCAAACATCCGTGTTTTGCCGTTGCTAGCATGTTCTGTAGGCTATGTGGCCTCTGATTGAATTCACCATCAGCCTGATCAGAGGACTCTTATCATATGAGACACCTTGGCCTTTAGTGGAAGCCTGCAGACATGGATTGCTCAAATGAGTGTCACGCTGTGGAGTTGATCAAAAGCAGCCGAGTTCCATTGTGTCACAGAACCAGCTGGAGAAACCGCAGGCCTGTTTTTCACTGGCTGTAAGGCCCATTACTAATCAATCACATGTTCCTTCCCTTTGCCGCTTGCATGTGATGCTACTGCGGTAGCTGCAATCCTGTAACCACTAATCAAGCAAACAGAAATCAGGGGCCTCATTTATAAATGAACAGATGAATGCACTTGATCCTTAATGTTATGGATTTCTTCTTGCGTCACAAGGGAGGAACAAATTGGGATTTATAAAGGCCAAAACTGATGTGAAAATGTTTTTATGTGTCAAATATGCATACAAACATTTTGTACTCTTAGAAGTAAAAAAAAATCCAACATTGTTTATTATCTTATTATGCCCTTTCACAAAGTCTTGAATAGGGGTGCTCCGATCAGGGTTTTTGAGGCCGACCACCGATCACAGAAAGCAGTATCTGCTGATACCGATCTTTTTAAAGCCTTCTTTTTATCATTTATAACTATTTATAGTGATACTCCAAACAGAATTTTTAGACATGTATTCAGGGCCTGAATTTCATTTTTGAAAATGGGGGGAATTCCCCTCTTAGGTGACTCTTGTGAGAGGAGAAGCAGCACGGACTGTGCTTTCACACAAGAGTCCGCTACTGATCCATGGCGGTTTACCACAAACACAACATTTATCCATTATTTTGATTTCAAATCCAAACATTGTCACTGAAAATGGTTTTTCAGCATTGCAATTCTTTTTTTACACAGTCCAGTAGCTAATACAATCTTTCACAGACATGTTTAAACACAATAAATATAAGTGTGATCACGACCTAATCAGATTATACCCCAGCTACCCCTGATGAACACCCAAATGTATAAGCCTACCGGTAGCAATCTTTCAATTAAATGAAAAGGACAAGCAGGAACAATGCCACAAGATCACAAGTTTATTTATCAAAATCACTACTAAAAACATTGAGCTCATCATTCATAAGAAAAGACACTTTACACCTTAAAAGTCAACCACTTGGCTTAAGCCAAACTAGCATTCATTGGCATTGGTAGCAGAGGTGTCCAAATACCTTGCTTATGGGGCCCCAAAGAGATACTATATAACCAGCCCAATGGCTTTGGTTTAGTACGACCAAATGAACTGGCCACCCCTATACTCACAAAAAAATGACAATAATAATGACAATAATAGCAATTAATAACAATACAGAAAAAAGAAACAGAACAGAAAAAAAATTAAAGGCGGTTACTTTCTTTGATGTTATACCTTTACACCAAACATTAGATGCAGGTCAAATCATGAACCAAGAGTGAAGAAAAAAAATACATTTAAACAATCCAAACCAACCAATCAGCAAAAACAAACAAAAAAAATATACATTCACTACTTCAAACCAACACAACATAATACACCATCAGAAAAGGGAAAATGACACTTACATACTCACTAAAAATGCCTGGACACACACGACTAATCTAAAATTACATGAAACAACAATCACATTAATCCAAATACAAATTAAATTAGTTTCCCCCCAAACACCCATATTCTAAATTTATAATTCTATAAGACTAAAAAACTTAAAAAACGATAACCATACCTTTCTAGAGGAGTGAGGAAGATACACGACCCACACAAACAGGTCACATCAGTGCAATGCCACGAGGAAACTGAAATCTCACCTGTGTCTATATAATTACGTGATTACCTGACGTGAAATCTCACCTGTGTATATATAATAACATGATTACCTGACGTACCAACCCACCACGCACTCCACACGCCATTCTTAAAGAGGCCATGCTACTACATAAGCAACACATTATTCAATGATTTTAACTTTTGCATTTACTTCTAGATTTATATATTAAATTGCTCAAGCAAGTGGCAAAACAATTAAACTACTTTTCTTATGTTATCACAAACTTACCATTGACAGAAATAGTCAGCTCTACTGCCTTTCCTTTTGCATTGAAATCTTTATAACAACCAATCCTGTGGTTCATAAAGAACTTTGTTTTCCTACCTCCACGAGTGCCATCTATTATTGCCTTGTTTATCTAAAAGTGCTCTTTCCCTTTAAATCTAGCCAAAAAGCCATGTGTTGACTATGAAACACAGTAGACTTTAATAATATGCATTTATGGTGCAATTACTACATTTTTGTGTCAATCCATGTTCATATTTACTGCAAACAATGCGCTGTTACTTTAATTCAGAGCTTGCAGTGCAGCAAAAATAGACTCGGTGTGGAAACGATCTCTGCACTGCCGCAGATGCACCACTCCAGGAACGTACTGCCGGACACCAACCGTGTGCAGTGTGCATGCTTTATTAATCCGTTAACATGAGCACGGAAAAAATACGCACTACATACACACTGCAAACAGAGTATGTGTGAACCTGACATTATGTGTTTGCGCTGCGAATGTGCATGAGCACACAGTCTCCAGGAGAGCGCGCAAGCTCTGAATGGTTAAACAATGGCAATAATTAAAAAGTAATGCAATTTATAAACTTTAGTGACGATGTGACTGTCATGAATCCGGTCCGTGGCCTTCCGGCCTATTATCAGTAGAGGTCACTCTACCATTACATTGACTCTCACGCTACACAGACTGTTACATGTCACTCCGGACTACAGTTCCCATCATCCATTGCACTTACACAGCTGAATTCACTGATCACACAGCCTTCACTAATGACACGCTCACCTGAGAGCCATTACTCACTCTATTTAACACCCACTCAGTTCCTGTTCAGATCGCCGAGTATCGTCTAGCGTTTTTCACCCCCCTAGTGTTAGCTGCCTTACCAAGCCATTCCGTGTTTTCTGTTTTAGTCTTGTGTATTGTTCTGCATTTTCCACTCCCCTAGTGTTAGCTGCCTTACCGAGCCTAGTGTCTTGTTTTTCCTTGTTTTCATCATCTTGCCTTGTCTGTTTCCCCGTGTTCTGATCACTGCCTGTGTACCTGGATTATCCCTCGAGTCTCGCCCAATTGGATACTGTTCGCCCCTACCTGGACCTTTGCCTTGTACCTGGATTATCCCTCTTGCCTTGCCATTAATATACCTGTTTGCCATTGTCTAACCTATGCCTGTTTTTGACCACGTCTCTTGCGAATAAAGCCTTGCAGATGGATCCGCACGCTTCCTGTGTTCCCTCCGTTACAGAATACTCGGCCTCACAAGGATCCAGCAGCTTTTCAGAGGAACATTGGCCAGGTAAGGCCACGGACCGGATTCGTGACAGTGACACGGTCTCCATTGTGCAAGTGACAATTCCTGTGTCAACTGTGCAGTGTGCAGACAGCTCGCTTATAGACAAGACGTGATATAGTGATTTTTGTAGAGAGAAAGAGAGAGCGCGTGCTCCGTGATTCACTCATGCTGTATATGAAATTCCGTCTCACACAAGGTTTTCAAATTACTTTCCAAGTTATTTAATGAAGAAATATGAAGGTGAGTAGTACTTCACCTTCAGTATTATAATTATTTTACCCGCGCCGGAAGGAGACTGAGACGGTGCCGCTGCATGTCGTGCCAAACCTCTCACGGCAGCGTCATCAGCTTGAAATAGTTTTTTTGAGATTAGCCTTTTAGAGACTGCCGATCAAACATCCCAGCGTGATTATCGGCTGATAGTGATCGGTAGCCGATCAATCGGAGCAACCCTAGTCTTGAGGTATTTTGGGGTTGCTGGATTGTTCCAAAAATGCATTATTTTTCACACATTTTACATTATTGCAGAACCTCTCTTCCCAGTCTGTCTCAAACTCGCTGTTATTTCCTGTTTGATGAAGCCCCTCCTTCCGGAATACGATATGTGCTCTGATTGGTTAGCTGGCGCAGTGCATTGTGATTTGTTGAACCGCTTAGAGCATGTTCCCGAAATGTCATGCCCCTTTCCATAATTACGACATGGCAAAAACATGCTAATAGAGCAGCTCTTCTTCTTTATCTTCTCTAGCACAGCTCAACAAGGCCTCACCCCCTTTTTTGTGTATTCCATGGGTGGAAATTATATAAAAGAGTGACTGTGATGTCACACTATCTGTAAGAAGCACTTTGTAGTCCAAACAAGCCTTTTTTGTAGTCCTTGAAAAGTGTTTTCTGTTAAAGAGAATATCTCCTTTTAGATTGGACTTTGAGCTTTGTAACCTTGCAGATCTTTTTTATGGTCAAACAGCAACATTAAACACTAACGTCTCCAGGTTACATATGTAACTATGATTCCCCGAGAGAACGACACGCTGCATTGAGAAACGCTTTGGGAATGCCCCTGTGTGACCGTGTTCTGAAGCAAGTGTAAAATCAGTCCAATGGAGCAGCGAGATGTCACGAGCGGGGTGTCGTGAGCAACCAGGAAGTATAAAAGCGCATCTGGCAGAGTGCAAGTTAGCTTCGATGAAGTAGCGCCTGCAGGGATGCAGGGAGAATGGCAAAGAGACGCAGCGTCTCGTTCCCTCGGGGAACCATGTTTACATACGTAACCTGGAGACATTCCCCTTCAGAAACGCTTTGGGAACGAGAATACCCACTGCGCCATACTACCAAGTCCCTGCCTGTGTGAGTATCTCTTGAGCACATCACGGAAAGAGAACTTGGGACCCTGGGGTAGATGCCAGGTCCAGGTTATAGAAGCGGACAAAAGTGTGCTGAGAGGACCAGCCTGCTGCAGCACAAATGTCCTGCAAGGCTACACCCAAGTTGAAAGCCTTGGAGGCTGCCATATTGAGTGCGCTCTAACCCCCATAGGTGATGGGAGGCCAGAGGACTCGTAGGCTAGTGAGATGGCCTCGACCACCGACCTACTCATAGTCTGCTTGGTCGGCGGAAATCCTTTCTTTGGTAGACCAAAGCAAACAAACAGCTGATCTGCCTTACGCCATGGTGCAGCACTATCTGCGTAAGCGTCCAGTGCTCGAACTGTACAGAGCAGATTTCTTGGCCTACTTCCTGGAACAGAGGAGGACATAATGCCTGAAGTGCTATGGGCCCTGGCGAAGAAGTGGGCGCTGTAGGGACATACCTGACCCTCGGTTAAAGGAATGCCCTAACCATGCCTGGAGCAAATTCCAGGCATTAAACAGAAATTGCCTGAAGATCCCCAATCCTTTTAAGTGAGGAAATAGTGAGGAGATAAATAGTCTTGAGTGTGAGAAACTTGACTGGAACTTATTATATGGGTTCAAAGGGGGCATTGCATAAGCCCTCCAGAACCACAGCCAGGTCCCATGAGGGCACCTTAGTGCGCTGCTAACCCTTCCCAATGATTGACCACCCAGAAGGGCGTGGTAAGCAGCTAAGACCGCCACGTATACCATCAGAGTGAAGGGAGATAACCCTGCGGAGAATCACTTCTGCAGAAACTCCAGAACTGTACCAATTGGGCAGTTGACTGGGTCTTGCAGTCGCTGTCCGCACCATGAAGTTAAAAGCTTCCACTTCAAGGCATACTGTTTCCAAGTGGTGGGAGCTCTGGACTGGAGTATAGACTCAACAACCTCAGTTGAGAGACCAGATGCTAGGAGCTGTGCCCCCTCAGGGGCCACGCCCACAGCTTCCACAACTCCGGGCGAGGGTGAAGAATGGGCCCTCCGCCTGAGAGAGGAGGTCCCTCCTGATAGGAATCTCCAGCGAAGAGCCGTCGAGGAGGGACAACAGGTCCGAGAACCATACTCGGGCAGGCCAGAACGGGGCTTCCAACAGCAGACGGACCCCGTCCCGGCTTACTCTCTCCAGAATTCCCGGGAGCAGAACGATCGGGGGGAAAGCGTACAGACGAAGCCTCGGCCACGTCTGCACCATTGCATCCAGCCCCAGTGGAGCTGGATGCGTGAGGGAGAACCAGAGCGGACAGTGTGTCGTTTCTTGCGACGCAAATAGATCCACTTCCACCTGGCCAAACTCTCACCAAAGGAGCTCCACCACCTTGGGGTGGAGTCTCCTTCCCCCGGGCCTCAGCCCCTGCCTCGACAGGATGTCTGCCCCCTGATTGAGATAATCAGGGATGTAGACTGCTCTTAGTGAGAGGAGCTTCCCCTGAGCCCACAGAAGGATCTGGCACTCCAACTTGTACAAGGGAAGCGAACGCAGACCTCCCTGCCGATTGATGTAGGAGACCACCGATGTGTTGTCTGTGCGGACAAGCACATGATGTCCCCTTAGGTCTGGAAGGAAATGTCTCAGAGCTCAAAACACGGCCAGCATCTCCAGGCAGTTGATGTGCCAAGTGAGATGATGGCCTTCTCACAGACCCTGGGCAGAGCGGCCACTCATGACCGCCCCCCAGCCCATGAGAGAGGCATCTGTCGTTAGCATTACACGATGACAAGGAGCCCCTAACATCGGGCCTTGAACCAGGAACCAACATTTCTTCCACATGTCCAAGGCACGTAAGCATCGTTGCGTGACCTTGATCATGCGAAGCGGATTCCCCGTCTGGGAAAATCCCTTGGTCCTGAGCCACCACTGCAAGGGTCTCATGTACAGCAAGACAAAAGCTATCACGTTGGACGTCGCTGCCATCAGACCCAACAGTCTTTGAAACTGTTCGACAGTGAGTGACTGGCCTTCTCTTACTCTCTTGACTGTCGTGAGGATTGACTCGATACGAGCAGGAGACAAACGTACCTGCATCGGGGTTGAATCCCACACCACGCCTAAATAAGTGGTTCTCTGTAGTAGACAAAGCACACTCTTCCCCAGCTCTCTCATAAGGGTGAGGACGACATCTTGATGCCGAGCCACCATCTGCTCCGATCGAGCTAATATCAACCAATCGTCGATGTAATTGAGTATGCGGATGCCCTGGAGTCGGAGAGGAGCGCGGTTCAGAAGATGGTGATCTAAGATCGGACGCAACCCCCCATCCTTCTTTGGAACGATGAAGTAATGGCTGTGGAACCCGGACGCTCTCGAGAGAGAGGAGGAACACGTTCTATGGCCCCCTTTCTCAAGAGAGTATCTACTTCTTTTTCCATTACCAGAGCCTGCTCAGGGCTCACTAGTGTGGGAATGACCCCCTTGAAACGAGGCGGACGAGAACCAAACTGTATTCTGTAGCCTTTCACTACAATCTGCAGGACCCATTTTAAGACATTTGGTAGAAGTTTCAACGCTGCCAAAAAATCTACTAAGGGAACCAACCTCTCGAGGCTGGCCTCTGGTTTTATTAGAGGAGCCAGTTCGTTGCCCTGAAGTGGATGACCGGCAGGGAACAACCGACCTGACTGCTGTAGCACCCTCACTTGAGGGGATGAGCTCTCCCTTGCCGTACTGTCGCTGGGCGGCAGCTGGGATTTTCGCACCTCGGAGCTCACTGAACACTGAAGAATCGAGGGTGGCAGGGGTATCAGTGCATCTCTGTGAGGGCACTGAGGAGGATCGGGCACCATATACTGAGGTATTATCCTTTCCTCCCCAGGTGAGGCTGCCCTCAGAGACCTGAAAATGGTGGCGTCAGGACCGCTAGAAGACCCCGACTGAGAACATCGGCCCGTCCCCCGATCTTTCTGTGGAGGGGTGTGGGTTGCAACGCTCTGTTTTTGAGACTGGCGATATGGGAGCTTGACGGCTGGGGCTGCTCCCGCTCAGCAGCCCCATGGGCCTGGGAGAGACGAGAGAGGAAATGTTGGAACGCCGCCGCTTGCTTCCTCGCCTCCTGAAACCTATCAACGACTGTATTGACTGTGTCGCCGAAAAGGCCAGAGGGCGAGAGCGGGGCGTCTAGGAAGAATAATCTGTCCTTATCTTGCAGATTCAACCACAGATGCTGTTCCGTGGCCACCATAGCTGCCATCGAACGGCCGATAGCTCTGGCCGTTTCTTTGGTGGCACGGAGGGACAAATCTGTGGCACAACGCAGTTCGGCCACTATGTCAGATTCATCCTCCTGCCTGTCATCCAGGTCCCTGAGCAGGTCAGCCTGGTATGCTTGTAACACCGCCATGGTGTGCAAACATGCGCCAGCCTGACCTGCCGTCATATAAGCTTTCCCAACCAGACTCGATGTCAGCCTAACGGGCCTGGTGGGAAGCTTCGGGGCCTTCAGGGACGATGCTGAGGATGGGGAGAGATAGCTCGCAAGCGTCTGCTCCACCACTGGTAATCGCCCCATATCCCTTCTCATTCAGCCCCACGATGTTGGAATAATTAGAGACTGTGGGGCTGTAAATACGGGTATACGGGAAATATGGGAGTACGGTTTCTCCCATGATCTTGTCACCTCAGCATGGAGATCTGGGAAAAACGGAAGGCCCAGTCGTGAAGGCTGTGATCTGGATTTCAGGAAACGCACATCTATTTACTCTTTGGACAAGCGTCCTGTTTCTCGGCTGGCCAATCGATATTTAATTTGGCTACAGCACGAGTCACAACCTCCACGAGCTCCTCATACGTGAGAGACTGTGGTGGCGAGTCCACAGTCTCCTCTGTCTCGACACTCATCATATCCACCTTCTCGGAGGAAGATAGATGAAGTGTCGTGTCGGGCGCTCTCTCCGGGGGGAGAAACCGCAGCGCGGGCTTCCGATCCCTGAGAGGGAGCCGTGGATCAAGCGGGTGAGGACCGAAAAAAGGACGAGCCCGTCTCGGATCCCTCCACTAAATCCACCTGCGATCCTCATGCCAACAGTCTACGCTGTGCCTCGGCAACAGAGGGACCACTGCCAGCGGGATCGCGAGCCTGGCCGCTCTCATCAAACACGGCCAGGCGAGAGCGGAGCAACTCGCAGTCATGACAATCAGCCCCCTCAAGAGCTGACCGTGCATGCTCCACTCCTAAACAAACAAAACACAGATCGTGTGTGTCCCCCGCTGCCAGATATCATGGGCAGGGAGGAACACAACATCTGTAATGCTGTTCGCTCGCCATAGATATCGACTTTGACTTTGACATTTTTTTGAATGCTTGTGGACTGACAGACAACAGTAAATAGGACTGACACATTCACAGAGCACTACTGAAGAGCAGAAGCCAAGTTGCGCTCTGCCGGATATGCTTTTAAACTTCCTTGTTGCTCACGTCACCCCGCTCATTGGACTGATTTTACACGTGCTTCAGAACGCGGTCACACAGGGGCGTTCCCAAAGCGTTTCTCAACGCAGCTCAAGTTCCTGAAGGGTGACAGTGCATAATAGGACCTCTTTAGAATGTAAAGATACATAAATAATCATGTCCGATATCCATTAATATTATTATGTGTAAACTAGCAACATATTATCTGCTTTGTGATAATTGCACCACAGAAATTAATTAATTACAATATAGCATACACCTTATTTTTCAACACATAAGTAGTTTGTTTGATGTGAATGTGCAAGACTTCCGGTTCATTAGCCACTGTAAAGAAATAACGAGAAAAATAAGAAAGTGTAGTAAATGATATCAAGCAGCAAAACAAGCAATTTTGTACAGCTAAAAATAGCTGGAAGTGGATGACACCGGAAGCCAGACATATAAAATTTACAAAACCCTTTGCCCGCTCTTATGTGAAAAATAAGGTGGATAATGTGTGCGTATATACACACATGTTGGCCAGAAACCTAGCCACGTCTATTGCATACCAAAATACCCGATTTGGTACCCGATACCAAAAACCAATACCAAACAGCGTGTGAATAAAACTGTGTCCAGAAAAAGAAACACTGAAAATAGAACAACATAGAGTAGACTGGAGTTATTGGAGATTAAGGATGTCTATGCAGTACATGTAAGTAATTAATATAATGTTAAACATTCAATATTCACGCCTGTATATTGGATGTGCCCGAGCTGATAAGCAGAGCGCGCTGAGTGGATTGAGCGTGCGGCTGCACAGATGCGCGAGCTTGTCGAGTGAATATCTCACAGACATCACTGGAAAGTTTGTAGTTCGGTTGCATATGTCAAAAGCAAGAAAGTAAAACAATGCATAAGTTACTCAAGTTATTTGACGGTAAGGAGAGTGAGAGAGAGAGAGAGAGAGAGTCCGAGAGTGCACACTTCTGTTGCATGATCTTGATTGCTGTTCGCTCCATTAGTGCATGCATTTGGATTAAAACTAAATTGTAAATATAAAACAAACAAAAATTATAGGGGCATTCACTATAAACAGCATTTATTTTAAACATCAAGCATACACAACTTTATTTAATTAAAGCAGAAGTAAAACTAGCAGACTGGGTGAAATGCGCTAGGCTGTGTCTCTCTCATTCTGCACCAATACAAACGTGTGTGCGTTGCGTATGTTTAGCTTGCTTTAAGGCCAAAGTATACTTCGGTTTTTACTCGCACGCGAGGGTCGGTGTACACTGCGTGTGACGCAAATTGCATCACCAAAATAGTACGCGTGCACTCGTATAATGTATAATGAGTGGTTCCCTGCATTATTTTAGGAAAACGTTTTGTGATTACAGTATCGAGCTGCTGCAATGGAGCAGCTCTAATACGCCATTAAAATTATGTGCAATAACCTTTTACTTATTTATCACCCTAAATCCTAGTACATCCCTACAACTTTATTTTATTCTATTCCTATTCTATCTGTAGCACACCTGTACATACAATTTATAATTTTTTTGTGGTTTATATTTATGCATGTGTATTTTATTCACATCTTATTTTTATTATCTGTGTGTTGTTGTTGTCTCCGTGTACTGGAAGCTTGTGACACTATAACAAATTCCTTTTATGTGCAAACATACTTGGCAATAAAGCTCTTTCTGATTCTTTCTGATGCTGAAATGAACAGTGAAAGTAACAAAAGCTTATACAATGCATTTTAACAGGTATAATTAAGTATGGAAATAACTGAAGGTAATATCTGTTTGCTGAATGAAGCCAACTAACATGATCATTATTAGTATTATGTAGCGTCTGGACCAATCCAACACACTATATACTCTTTTTATATAACAAATACTCTGTAACCTCAGTTAACAAGCCATATGAGGACCCATGAACCCTTCCCCCCGGAATGCGTAACACCCCAGGAAGTCGAACAGGCCTCTTTGTTGCATGGCAACCAACGCTGATATCACTGGGTTTATTGGCCAAAAGTATGTAAAGCAGGGAAAATCCCTGCATGTCCCAAGGAAAAGCAGAGTAGAAATGGACTGTGTTCTAGTTAATTCATAGGAAAACCGTTATTTGAATGAACACACATATTCTTCAGGCCATTGAGTATATTATTGTCATTGTGTATTTTGTCTTTGATATTCTTAGACTATTTTAGTATGCTTGTGAGGGAACCCATTCCTGATCATCCCTTTTCATTATTAGTTACTATTGTTTTATTTCTGTACCCATTATTTAAAAAAAAAAAATAGAAATGCTGTGTAAATACAGGTATTGGTATCGGCGAGTACCAAAAATGAAAGTATCGGTATCAGACTCGTTCTGAAAAAAGTGGTATCGGTGCATCCCTAAAATAAATGCACTAAATGAATGTATTAAATTGATAGCTTTATTGTTGCATAATTAATTAATAATAATAATTTAGTATGATGAAATAGAGGTTTTGGTTATGATTGTGTTATAACTTTGACAATAAACTGACCATGTCTTTTTGTGCAGATTATCACATTAATCTTTTTCTTGCAGTTCTCCGTGGGCCATTTCTTGTGAAGACATTACAAAAGCCCTCCATGATTACATTAGTTGCAAGAATTGACAAAATAAACTAGTACCTCTAAAACTGCAGTGTAAGAAGTGATTACTGGTTATATTTGATGAAGCTATTGTTCTGTTTTGTAGGTCAGTTATGATATCTTCTCCATTAGGTTTTTTCTTCAAGTTTATTTGAGCGGTTCTGGCATCACATTAACATAGTATCTCACTGTCGCACAGTTCCAGTATCATCTCAGTGTCACAGAGCAGTATGTGACTGACACACGTTCATCTCACATTAGAGTGGGTTTTAATACTTCATGCACCTCCCTTCACACGCAAACAGCCCATAGGGTTGGATGGCATCCAGTAGCTGTGAGTTAATTCATTCCCACCAAATCTGATTAATGATAACTGACTCCAAAGGCATTAACTCGATCATGACTGAGCAATACAGCATGCCGGTCTCCAAATTGGTTTTTGAAGGGGATGCTGGGTATCCTATTTTTCTTTAAATTAAAACCCAATTTTCGGGAACTGTCTGATAATTAGCAATGACACCTGCCTGACGGATGCCTTGTCCTTTGGCACGCAAGCTTCTGTGAGCCAGGATATTTGACGCACAAGAGGAGGTATGGCAGAGAGTAGCGGCACACTCCCATTAATCCACCTACACCACTGCACCATTGCCCAGTGATTGATTGGCACCTGCTTGCAGCCAAGAAAATGATGATCTACAACTCATGGTGGCTCCTTACATGAGAACATCATAAATAATTGTGTTTCTGCTTCATTTGAGCATTTAAGAAATTATTTACATTGTTCTCTTTTTTTTTATTCACGTGCATGAGAATATACCAAGCAACTGAAACAAACACATTTGCCATATTCATCATGTGCTAAAGACATTGCGATATTAAAGCAATTATATTTTCCATTAGTTAAAATGTTTATTGCAGCACCCTATGTGACCTTTCTATCTAATTTTACTAATTTGCTACAAAATAATGTTAATTTTGTTGTTGTCCTTGATGGCAAACTGACTATGCTAACAGCAGTTTAATTATGATATCATTTATGGATTGTCAATTTGAATTTTAAACTGGCACTTTTTTCTTTAATTAATTTGATCACATTACTAATTTTAAAACAGCCATTCACATATATATATATATATATATATATATATATATATATATATTGTGGCGAGTATCCCGAGTCCAGATTACACTGATCACCGATGCACAACACATGTGCGCGATGAGTGGCGCTCCTGGAGCTCATTCCCGCTGGCCTTAAAAGCCAGGAGAAGAGACACCAGCGGGAGAGCACCCCAGAGCTCCAGGCGGCATTAACGATTGTTCTCCTTATTTCACAGACTCTGAAGGCACCCCGCGAGGCAGGGGAGAGAGCGGGCCTGGCGCCCCGCAGGGTGATGGATGAGCCAATGGGGGCGGATGAGCCAATGCCCACGGAATCCCCAGCTCCGACGGCCCGGGCATGGATGGCGGGGTGTTTCCTGCACCAGGACGGACGTCCCCCGGGCCCCAGCAGGAGGGTACAACTGGATGGGAAACCGTCCCTGGTACGACCCCGGCCCGAGCAGAAATCCCAGTTGCCGCTGACGTGTGTGCATGGAGACACTCGCTGGGTAGCGGCCCGGGCCACGGCGACCCCGTCAGGGACCTCCCAGCCCCAGGCCGGTCTACCTAGCGAGGGACAGCGAGAGGGAGGGTGAGTGTCAGCCTCCTAACCTGCCATTTGTCTACCTCGATGTGTTTTCCCAGGTCACGACCGGGGGCTCGTTCGGAAGGGAACAACGCGAGGACGACCGCCTACGGAACTGCTGGGAACAAGGGCGCAGTGATGAGGTGGTAGACAGGCTCCCGG
>NW_015505903.1:178145-178571 GCF_001515645.1 Sinocyclocheilus grahami
ACCGGTCATCGATGTGCCCTTCGAGCGGATCGGGATGGATCTGGTGGGACCGCTGCCGAAGTCTGCCCGGGGACATGAGCACATCCTGGTCATCCTGGACTATGCCACCCGGTACCCGGAAGCCATTCCACTGCGAGCGGCCAACGCCAAGAACATTGCCCGCAAGCTGTTTCTGCTGGCCAGCCGCGTCGGGATCCCGAAGGAAATCCAGACTGACCAGGGTAACCCCTTCATGTCCCGGGTCATGGTGGACCTCTGTCACCTCCTCAAGGTACAACAACTGAGGACGTCGGTCTACCACCCGCAGACGGATGGCCTGGTGGTGCGGTTCAACCAGACGCTCAAACGGATGCTGAAGCGGGTGGTGGCCGAGGATGGGCGCGACTGGGACCTCATGATCCCGTACGTGCTCTTTGGCGTCCGCGA
>NW_015505903.1:178680-198968 GCF_001515645.1 Sinocyclocheilus grahami
TGTTCCAGCGGTTGATGGACATCTTGCTCCGGCCCCACCAAGCTTACGCCGCGGCATACTTGGACGATGTCGTCATTCACTCCGAGGCCTGGGAGACACACCTGGAGCGTCTACGGAGGGTGTTGACGGAGCTCCAGCGGGCTGAAGTGCCACCTCCAAGAAGTGCCACCTCGGCCTCACCGAAGCAAAATACCTGGGGTACAAAATTGGAAGAGGGCTCATCATGCCCCAGGAAAAAAAGGTCGAGGCGGTGAAGGAGTTCCCCAAGACCCAGGTGCAGGCCTTTTTGGGGTTGGCGGGCTACTACCGATGCTTCATTCCGAACTTCTCCTCTATAGCCTGCTCCCTGTCAGACCTGACCAAGAAGGGGCAGCCGGAGAGGATAAACTGGACTCCCGAGACCGAAGCCGCCTTCCAGGCCCTCAAGACGGCCCTGACGTCCTCCCAGGTCCTTCATGCCCTAGACTTCGGCTGCCCCTTCACCCTATATACGGACGCCTCCGGCACCGGTTTAGGGGCAGTCCTCTCCCAGCTCCGGGATGGAGAGGAACACCCCATAGTCTACATCAGCCGGAAACTCTCCCCCGCGGAGACCAGGTATGCCACCCTGGAAAAAGAGGCCCTGGCCATAAAGTGGGCAGTTCTGGAGTTAAAATATTACCTGTGGGGCCGCCGGTTCCCCCTCGTCACTGACCATGCGCCCCTGCAGTGGATGTCCCAGGCGAAGGACACAAACGCCTGGGTGACACAGTGGTTCCTCGCACTCCAGGACTTCTGCTTCCAGGTACAACATCGGGCCGGGGCCGATCACGGGAATGCGGACGGTCTCTCCCGGGGCTGGTCCGGTTGGGCAGGTCTGGCAGGTAACCAGAAATCCCCCCCCCCGTAATACCCTCACAACGAGTTGTGTGTTTCCCCACAGGACCAGGGCGACACCTAGGGGGGGGGGAATGTGGCGAGTATCACGAGTCCAGATTAGCGTCGCCCTGGAAACGCCGCGGCCACACTGATCACCGACGCACAACACCTGTGCGCGATGAGTGGCGCACCTGGAGCTCGTTCCCGCTGGCCTTAAAAGCCAGGAGAAGAGACACCAGCGGGAGAGCACCCCAGAGCTCCAGGCGGCATTAACGATTGTTCTCCTTATTTCACAGACTCTGAAGGCACCCAGGGAGAGGGATCTGCACCACGGCACTTCACCCCACGAGCACCAGTGTGAGACGGGCACCGAGCACCAGTCATCAAGGGCACGTGTGATCAGTGTGTGGATCAAAT
The DNA here is from genome assembly GCF_001515645.1 of Sinocyclocheilus grahami. NCBI lineage: Eukaryota > Metazoa > Chordata > Actinopteri > Cypriniformes > Cyprinidae > Sinocyclocheilus > Sinocyclocheilus grahami. The sequence continues at coordinate 179,956 of NW_015505903.1, forward strand.
AAATCACCCTCCGGGGCTCTTTCGACCAGTACCGAGTCTGTGTTCTCATTCACCCTGCGACAATATATATATATTATACATACTATTAGTATTCCTACATTAAAGTGACAATTTAGTTTAAGGCATAAACTAACTGGGCAGTCTGAGAAAAATAAAAATAAATAAAACTTACAAGGGGTGTATAAATATGTATTGTACTTAAAGGGACAGTGCACGCATTTGTTTGTTTGTAACCAGTTGATAGACCACATTGTTGATGGGCCATATTGTTTTTTTTCCCCTTTTTTGTCCTATTGAGCATTCACGAAGATAATTTGAAGAATGTGCATAATCAGACAGTTGATGCCCCATTGAATTCCATAGTATGGAATATTTATTTATTTTTTTAAATAGGGGAGAGTAAATGATGACAGAATTTTCATTTTTGGGCAAACTATCCCTTTAATATAAATAATATTGTATTTAAAAGTACTGGTACTGTGTCAAAATTTTACTCAATTAAAGGTCTAAGAATCTAGCCAAAACAGGCTTGAGTGAAAGCTAAATTAATCCTATTTAAATGTACTTAAGTATTTAATAGTATAACTTTTTTTCCTTTTGAAATAGGCTGATGAAATCAAGAGACAGGGGGAGATTTTCTCATTAAAGTAACTTTGCTGCACAATGTTTGTTACACAACATGTTTAATCACAGTTTTCTCAATATCCAGACTGCACAAGGTTATAAATCACACCAAATACTATTTTATTTAAACATTTAAAAAAGTCAAAGGTGCTCCACAGTGCTCCTTTCCTTGGAGAAGAAATTGTGGGTAACATTAGCTTATAAAATAGAGAGCCCAAATACACAAGTTCAAAATCCATGGGAAATAGTACACCATCTGGTGACACACTATTGAAATCTAATATTAATCTTGCATACTAAATATGATAGTTGAATATGCAAATTAACATGCCTCATTTAACTATGCTAAAAAGAAGGGTTTGCTTTGTCTCTCTGCAAAGACAGAAGGCAGGCACAGAGTAGGGATAGAGCATGGATGAATGGGTCGGAATGAGGCTGAACTAAATCATTGTAGAGCTGGAATAGACTTCAGCCAAAGGAATTACATAACTAGAATTCCTCCAACAATAAAGTAGCTCCAATGATTAGACAACATTACAGCAGAAATAAACTGAAAATACTTCTACATACAGCAAATGACAATATATTTTACCCAACACTGCTTTATCATTGTAAGCTTTAGCTTAACCTTGCCAAGGTACATGGGGTTGCCATAGGGTTTAGATCTGGTTTAAGATCTGGGCTGTGTACTGACAGGTTGTCGGTTCAAACCCTGCAAAATGCAATTCATGAACAGAGAGCACTGTGACCTTGAGCAATACACTTAACACCAGATTACTCTGGAGGATTTACCCAGTAATAAGAGTACTGGGAGTTGCTTATGGGCAAAAGCAACACAGGCTTATTGGAATAATGTGCCTGAGGTGACATTTCTGCAAAATTATATCAAGTTACGTCCTGCAAGACATTTTAAAAGTGAAATGTCCAGTGAGTGGAGCTAAAAGACATTCAATTTGAAACAGATAAACATGAATTTGACAATGTTTTATTACATTGGTTGTTGTACATATCACAGCTGTTCAGAAAATAAATGTCCAGTGAGTGGAACTAAAAGGTTAATCGCGAAGGCAATGATGTACCAGGTGAGCTACTGAGCAAGTTTACTCCATCAGAAAAGCTAGAAATATGGAGCTGGTTACATGATGTAAATATCAAAATCTATTAGTTCATCATTCATGCACTTTAGCAGGGGTCGAGAACCTATGGCTCGCGAGCCACACCTGGCTCTTTGACAAAAATCATGTGGCTCGCCAGATCTCTCACCCTTTACCAACAAATTATCTATTACAAAAAGTATACATCTCTAGAGATCAGCAATTCATTGGTTGTAGAGACTACATAAGCTGATAAAAGGTTTAAAATAATAAATGTTTTGTACCGAAAAGTGCACGTTCAGTGCTGTTCGCGAGAGTCACGACAGCAAACTGATAACGTAGAGCTAATAAACTCAGATTCAAGCTGCTACGTAGCCTGTGCAGCTTTTAGCGGGTGGGACTGTTAGCATTATTAATAAAGGAACGTGAATTAATGAGACAGTAAACAGCGAGGCATTCTTGAAGGCAGACAGTATTAAAAACTCAAAGCTGCGAAATGGAACTTAAGCCACTTCTGACTGCATGTTTTCTGCACGTGTTGTCCGAGTGGAAAACGGAGAAGCATAGACATCTTTGGTGGTGCTCCTAAAACGGTCAAAACACGGAGTGTCAAAATGCCTGCACTGGTGTGTATTCACATAAATACGGTCAACATGCACAGTGCATTATTCTTCACTCACTTGAGTCTCTCTCTCTCTCTCTCTCTCTCTCTCTCTCTCTCTCTCTCTGTCTCACTCACTCACACACACACACACACATATAGAGAGAGAGAGAACTCTGAAGACAATTCATACCCCTGTAAATCAACCTCACAGTAAAAGCCCTGCACAATTACAAATTGTCTCTTTAGTCAAAAAAGGTTCCCAACCCCTCCACTATTGTAAAAGTGTGTTGAGGTTATGACAAAGGAATTGCCTCTGTAATCATAATTTATGTGAATAAAAGTTGTTGGTCTTTTACTGCCTCTAGTTTTCATTTCAGCTGGAAAATGCAGTGAATTGAACGCATAGATGTGTATGCAGAGACACATTTTTCCAGTGAGCCTATGTTGGCTAAAAGTGCTAAATGATGACTAACTAGCTACTGTAGAATTGAAAGTCTCGACCTTTGCTCAAGTCCTACATTATAACATGAAGTTTTACCTGAAGTCAGCTTAAATGCACTTGCGATATATCCAAGAAGGACACATTCCTCATTGAACATCCTCGTTTGGTCCTAGAACAACATTCTTACCAAGAAATCATAGGATCTACCCAATCTAAAACTCTTAAATTACAACAGTGCAGTTGAACCCACAACCCTTAGCTGACCTGCCAGATAGGAGTTTTGTCCAAGGTCCAACAAGGATGTGGATCCAGGAACATGTCCTAGTTGAGTAAATCACATTAAGCGAGCTGCGGAGTAGTTTAGCTTCAGCTCTGCAGGATTGGGGGTTAAAATGTGATACAAATATGCTGCAGAACCACAGTGGGACGTGAGAACAGGAAAACACCATTTGTGCCAATTTACCGCTAAATAAGCGCAAATGGGATACAAGGTCATCACGTGGTGTCTCAACTCGATAAGGTACAGCAGAGAGGACAGCACACACAAAAATGAGTATGTTCCCCTTCGGTTTTAATAGAAAGTGCTACATCACTGTGAGGCCATTTCTATTTTAAAAGTTGCATACTACAAGGTCTGCTAATTATGATGATTAATTCACACAAAGCATGAGTAACGTCCTCAAGAGGGTGTTGGCGCGTGCGTGTGTGCGCCTGAACATGTAATTCAGGCACTGCGGTGATGTGCATCACCGTGGCCTGCTTTTAAAACACCTGAGAGTACTTGTGAATTTCCCTGATCTCAGCTGTTCAAACTTATTTTAGGCTTTGTCGTAGTCATGACGCAGCTGCAGTCTCCTAGACTACAAGCATAAAGAAGCCTTAACACTTTTTGAACACTTCTGCGAGAGGTAAACCCAAGCTAATTTACGGAGAAACAAGCTTCTACTCTACTGAATATCTGACTAAATAGAGAATTGATCCGACGCAAATATTTCTGAAGGATAACAGTCAATTCCAGTGTGGTTGTGCAGAAAATCGATGAAAACTCTTCAAACTCTTGAATGAAGAGCTCAGGGGCTTAAAACATTAGAGAATTACCTTGGGCGAGAAAAAAAAAGACAAAAAAAAACACTTCGGCGTGAAATCATGTGGGCTCCTTACAGTGTACATGTCAGAAGTTATTGCAGTCACAGCAATGGCGCTGACCACAGGGCCTATTCACTGTTTGTTTTAATTACATCCTCCATATGACAAGGGCAGCTGTCAGAAGACTGGCAATGTGCAGATCATTAGTTACGGCTCTATCTGTGGATTTGCCATTGCGGTTTGCCGTAAAGCTTGCCAACAGTATTTTGTATCCAGTTGCGACTTGCCTTGAAGCACCTTTGCATGTTATTAGTCGGAACGGACCCAGAAAGCTTCAAATAAAAGCCACTGGTTCATGAGAAGAGTAGAAAAGGGCTTGGATAATTGAGTTATGATCTTAAACTAACCTTTATTGTGTCCTTGCGCTTTAATTACCTGAGGAAAAGTTGAATGTTACCACTCTCTCAGGTTCGCAAAAGCAGACTTAAGTGCTGATAGCTTTCCTCCTTTCCAGGGGATTCCTACATGATCATTATCCGATGACATTGTCCTCTTGCCAAAGGCAGAAACATGTCCTGTGTTTTTTATGGAGGTGCATTTGGAGCATTCTCCTCTTCTGCAAATGAGAGAAACATTTTCGAGACGCTAATTATCACCCCTCCAGACACTGGCATTGTTTTCTGCACAGTTTGGGGGAACCAGCGTTAATCTTGTTAATGAAACTACTGATGAAAATGCTACTCGATGAAGGCTTTTTTTAATTATTTATTTCGTCGACAATAATGAAGACAAGATGCAAGATGTAACATTACCAAAAGTAAACAATTTTAATTAAAAACATTCTGTTGACAAAAATATAATAAAAGAAACACTGTTAGTTATTAACAATGCCATGCATACAGTGTGTTTGGAAGAAGAGGGCCAAAAAAAACCTGTTTTCTTAATTAAAAATAATTGATTCAAATACTGCAATCACACTTGTATGTAAAGGATTGACTTGCTCAAGCTAAAAGAGCTGCTTTGCAGGTTAATTAGGTACTACACATAATGAAATATTCTAAACAGCCTCTACATATGAATTAATAAAAAGCATGAATAATGAGTATCTTCTAAACAATAGCTATAATTTCAGAAGTTGTGCATGTCTATATTGTTTCAGATCAACATACAGACATTTCCCTGAATTAAAATGTGGCTAAGATTTGATCTTTTAAAATTGAACACTCTCATGATTTTGTACACTGTCAATTAAAATGTTATTTTCATTGATAAAAATGGCATGACATATCAAAACGGGAATAATATTTATAAAATTAATAAAATTCTCAAACATATGAAAATATTGCATTGACAAAATTAATGAAAAAAAAAAACAATTTATTGAAATACTGACTAAAGCTATAACAAAGCGAGAGGACAAATGAATAAATAAACAAATAAAAAACCTTTTTAAAACTAAACAATGGTGGGACCTTTTAGATTACTGGAAAACTGCTGTAGAGGCATTGCTCTGAAAAATAAAATGTATAATAATAATAATAATAATAATATTGGTGGGAATAATATAACTTGTCTAACTAATTAGATTAATGTTTTTTTTTAATGATTAATGCAAATATTAAAATATATAAGCACTTTTAACCATTGACAACAACAATAATAATACTACTAATACTAATAATAATGCAGTTTATTTATAAATCCCTTTTCTTAAACCTTTTTTCTTAACCCATCTGAAACCTCATCCACATCCCTAGCTCCTGAAACCTGGATCCACTCTCCCCCCATCCCATCACACCACACCACATGCAATACATGAAAACTGTTGAAAACCTCAAGAACATCGTGCAATTCTGAGTGTGCTACACACAGGTGAGTGGGCTGGACAAACCACCTGTAGAAAAACACACTCTTTTTCTCTATATGCGCCAGACACGTTCTTATAAACACTCCATGTTACAAGGACTTAATAAGATAAAACAAATGTTTACTTGTGAATGCACCACAAATCACATTGCACTACTTGCTTCTTAACCTTAAATACCTCTTTTGCACAATATCATGTACAGTTATTATGTAAAGTACTTATATAGTCTCTCTTAGGTTGTGTGTATGTATAGTCAAATATTTGTAGTATATGTATAGTTAGACTACCGCTTCAGAAAGTTAGCTATGTAGGTCTAAAAAGTGTTCTTACATCTAGTGTTGTATGTTTATATTTATGTTTATTTATGTAGTACCTTGGTCCTGTGAAACACGACATTCCGTTCCACTATATGTCCACACATGTAGCGGAATGACAATAAAGCTCGACTTGACTTTACTTGACTTAAACCCCCATTGTTTGCAAAGAAACTCTCAAAATAGAAAATATGTTTGAAGAATGCACAGCACTTTTTTGTCACTTTAAATTATGAAAATTATTAAGAAGAGAAAAGGGCGTGGAATTGGGACAGAATCCAGCCCACACTCAAACCTAAGCACCAAAGCTCAGCATGTCTACAACATCAGTGCTTACTTATAAGCACTAGTAAGAAAACGTCTATTTTCTTCCAAAAAAAAATTAAGATTGTGGAACTGTAGGCAATTAGAGTAGTTGAGCAGGGAAAAAAATCCCAAATACATAATTTGAGGCAACAAAGCAAAACATGAGATTCATATCAACAGTGCTACTGTAATTATGGCTGATTTGTTTTGAAAGAGGAATGTAACAGTAGGTCACACTACACAGCCAAAGACCCTCTGGACCAGTTCCATCTTCTCATCAACTCCGTCTGGGTCACGGTGGATAATGTCACTTCTTATTTGGATGATGACATAGTTCAATGGGACCATTGTCCAGGCAAGTAGAGTCTCATGCCCTGATGTTTGCCACAGCGGGTTAGCTCTCCAGGGCAAGGCATTTGCACAGGAAGAAACGATGGCCTAGACAAAAGCGGTTCTTATGAAAAGGTGACTGATTTATGGAGGCCATATTTTCACGATCGAGTGGGTGAAAATGTCATGTAAAGGGCTAGTTTGACCTTTTCCATTAGGCTGTGGGAGACCGTATGCACCCATAGAACATGCGAGAGACAAGAGACATGCTCAACACTTCTTTCTTGTGCATGTACTAAGTAAGACTAGCTACATTTAACATGTTAAATTAGTGTATTAAAAACAAAAAATCATCCGAAAATAAACAAACAAACAAACATGGTTAACCATGCTCCCTGAGTCATACATACAATCCATAATAAATTCATTGACTGTAATTTTTAATGCAATTGTTTATAAAACTATTTACTGCTGTTTATGAGCTTGAATGTACGGTAACTATATACTAGTAATTAGGGTTGATATGCCAATTAATTAAATTAACCCAAATTAAGATAAATCAAAAACATTACAATATTGTAACAGTATTATGCATCAATGTATTTGTTTAATTTTCATATCATTGAATATGTAAGCTTATAGCTGGCCTACAGTGTACAGCAATCCATTTAGAACCTGAGGTCAACTTAGGGGCTGTAAAGTATATATTATTGTTTTCTGTCTCTGGTATGTTTTAATTTTTCGGTCACGTTTCACGTTTTTTTCAGCATCTGATCCCATGAGTGTGTTGTTAAAACTAATTCAACATAATGCCAACATAAAAATATTTGACGTCTCTTTCTTATCCCTATCCTGTACTTTGTACCTATCACCTGTACCTGATTTAGCGAGGCATATTGCTTGATTGGGACTACACTGACTTCACACTTGCAAAAGCATGTAAATGGTACGATCCTGAATCACTTTGATAGCAGGAAAACTGATTTTTAGCAACATAAAAACCTTTTGAGACAGAACCAATATGTTTCCGAAGGTTAGCACAAGCTAGCAAAGTAATCGTGACAGATTTGAAAACAACTGACTTTTTACTAGTCAACCACTCATACTGAAAAGAAAGTTGACTAGTTGTGCCTACTTTATGTAAATGACTCACTGTATAACATGCAGCATCAGCAGTCTTTGCTATTTCTGGAAAGTCCAGCACTGCTTTGAGAGAGACTGTGTGAGTGGAGATGATGTCCAGGCAGATGAAATGATGCGGGTGAGAAACAAAAGCATATCATCTCTCCACTGACAGATCCATGCTGCTTGCATTGTCATAAATAGTGCAAAAAAACAGTCATGTCCTATTCACTTATAGTTTCTGTCAGCCTCTGGGCGACATTTGATTAGTTTCAGGGTGGTTTTGCAAGAATCTGGCTGGTATGTGAACACTCTAAACAAACTTTCACAGCACCAGTATGCTTTGTGAGTGCAAACCAAGAAGATGTACAAGCTGGAGGAATCTATCTGTTAGGATAATCATTCATCTTAATAGCGATTGCTTGGCTGGTGCATGATCCCTCAGAAGTATGTGATTTGAAATCTGCCATCTTTGTGCATGGTAGCTCATGGACATTAAGTTATATAGCTAGGTTGTTTCAGCCAATTAGCAGCTCTCCTAAATTGTGACAAAGAAAAGGGAAAATTTTTTTTTCAAAAAATGTCCATCCAGGTGTACCAGTGTTTACACTTGTTATTTTGTCTTCGTCAGTTTTTCTGCCTAATGTCTTCAGACCTTTTCTGTTTCTTCGACTGTGCAGGTACTGATTCTGCTGTTGTCTCCGCTGATACGATAATGAGTGTGTTTCATTGTTTAATTTTCATTCATGCAATTGGCAAGCAACACAATGTTAGCGTATCTACAAAGGTAGCAACCAATGAGTGTCAGGATTCTCTCTGGCGTTTAGTGAAGCTAAACACAGCATACATAATTAAAGCACTTTTTATAGAATTATTACGAGAACAATCTGAGATGCAAGTGTAAGTGTGTCTGTAATTCAGATTTTCTTAAAAAAAAAAATTCTTAATGTGTATTTTTTTAATTAGCAAACTACTAAAAGCACTTTTAATATGATGAGTAATTAATACATTTTTTAAATAATTAAAAAAATGTTTAGTAAATAATAATAAAAAAAATAATACAAAAGTGGAATTAATTGAATCTGCTCGATTACAGCAACCGATCACAGCAACTCCGCATTTTGCAGGTCATTTATGAGTGTTGGAAGATGCTGCCTCCTACACAATCCAGCATATTTGTACAGTGCAGCATTCAATCACTGCAATCCAGGCACATGAATAAGCTTTTTACAAGCCAAAAGAGTGCTCTACTGCACAAACCATTTGGATATATGGCCAGTGACAACAGTGGTTCTCACCCTTGTTTTTCAACTGGGCCGCACTATAGTGTGTCTCATTGACTGCAAGTTGCAGTCAGTAAGACCAACGTGATCTCATGATAATTCGTATGTATTTTACGTAAAATGTGGTTCTATAAAACGTACATTTACTTACGTTTTTACAGGCACTAAAACGTACAAATACTTACGTATTTTCAGCCTCTAAACGTACAAATACTTACGTATTTTCAGCCTCTAAACGTACAAATACTTACGTATTTTCAGCATTTTAACGTACAAAACTGACGTATTGACGACACCTAAAAATGAATCCTTATGAATATTGAAATCGCGGCATTAATTTTATTAGTTTTTAGTTGTCACATTAATTAACTTGTTTTCAATTGCTTTATTAAATTGTTTACTTATGAAATTATAACATTTCGTTTTGTTGTGATTTCTGCTGCCAGCTCGTTTCCAAGAATATGCCTACATAATGTTAAACACGACTTCACTTTAAACCTTAAAATAAATAATATTTCTGCAATCGTTTAACCTTTACTTGTAATGTAATGTTTACTTTGTTTGCCATGAACCACTAAAGGCGTTTTCTCCGACATGCTGTGACTGACAATAGAACTATGAAATACACCAAAAACGCAACATAATTATGAAATAAAACAATTTTATTAGTGCGCTGTAATCCAAATCTTCCGAATCCATACGACTGCGAGGAACAGACCTAAATCCAAGCCTTTTTTCAGCGATCTTCTTCTCAAATCCCGAGCAGCGAGTCCAGTGACCGTGAGCAGCAAAGCCCGCGCTGACTGACACGCTCTTTACAAATTCAAATGTTGCCACTTCAAACGACAGGTTTTACGGCAGGATTATCGAACGCTCATTGGCTCTCGCCTGCATTCGTCACAGATTGCGACATGCCATGGTTCTGGTGAGGTGTGTTTGAATGATGCGTGCGCGCCTTCACGAGTTCACGCAGTGGATCGGGAAAATTATCTGGATAATATTTTCAGCGATTAACAACATAAATTCTGCTTTGGATCACACAAACCTACTGTATTCTGCCAGAGAGGACTGCGGGTGCAACGCATCGTCATTTGGATTACTTTTAGTGCTGCTTTTGACATTTTTGCAATAAATAAATGATTGTAACGTTAATTGCATTTATCTGTCTGTCATGTTTTTCTTATACTGTACAGAAATGTTTAGGCTTATAGGTAGGAGTGGAATTAGCGACTATAAATATATTTTAATGCTATATTGTTACTAAAAGTTTTATTTTCCTGCGTATTTCGGTCATTTGCGTTTTATATCCTTTATATATCGCTATAAAATAGGTAGGTTAAGGTTTCGGGGTAGGTTAAGGGGTCTAAAAATCTAAATTGCGTATTAATAAAATGATAAAAATGCATATTCGCTATAAAATGGGTAGGTTTAGGTTTGGGGGCAGGTTAAGGGGTCTAAAAATCTAAATTGCATATTAATAAAATGATAAAAATGCATATTCGCTATAAAATGGGTAGGTTTAGGTTTGGGGGCAGGTTAAGGGGTCTAAAAATCTAAATCGCTTATTGATAAAATGATAAAAATGCATTGATATGAATATCTAAATGATGTAAAAGATACGTAAATATTTAACGTTTTTTAGCTAAAAATACGTATGATTTGTACGTTTTAAACGTTGAAATACGTCTAAATTGCACGTTTTAGCATGATTAAAAACGTACAAAAGTGTACGTTTTGTGCTTGTAAATGTTACGTATTAATAATACCTACGTATAAACATGAGACCAGGCTGGTAAGACACACATGGAAGCGTGACTTGGTGCGTGACACTGCAGAAAATGTGAACATTTGCAAAAGTATGGATTGATTTGCAACTGTTGATTGGCAGTTGCAACATATCTTTCTCTCTGTTGTATGTCCAATACACCCTCCTATTAAGAAATGAGTTAAGTCACCATCTTTGAGTTGTGCAGTGTCCTCGCTTTATTTTGTTTCATTATTGAGCTTATATATGTTTTTATTTTTATATTTTTTTACCCACTTTGTTGGTAGTGGCTGTTTACACTAACTCTGCCCATCAACATGTGGTTGAACCAGTCAACACTAAAAAAGATGCCTATTAAATAACAGTGGCATAGGGAGAAAAGCACATGTCAATAACTTTTGACGTGATCAATCTGAGTTTGAATCTGCCTTTTGCCAAACTCGTTCTGCTCACTTTTTCCATCACACATCAGATCGGAAAGGCAATAAATAAATGAAGAAAAAAATTGCAAAATGTAAATAATGTATATATTTAATATAGTTTTTGTATTATTTAATAACAATAATATTTAATAATAAAGTGTTTATTGGATAGGATTAGGGGTAGGTGCAGGTAGGGCTTTATTGTCCCAATAAGACGGCATCCATTTAACTGTGCGTTCACACCGCCGCCATCGAGAGCATCGAAAATCGCTCTGGCCGTTCTGCCAACAACGCTGTAGAAAGATTTGTGGACGCTCTGACATAGATCGAATGCTCATCTTGTATTTAAAGGGGTCGCAAAGCAAACAAGCTTGTTGATCTTGTGCAGACTGACCACAAGGAGGGTAACATTATAAGTTAACCTCATTAAATATTGTTGAGGACGAAGTATTAAGATCCTTTACCTAATAATGTATAAAGCACTAATACCACACTGTAAAAATACTCTGATACAAGTAAAAGTCCTGCATTGAAAATGTTACTTAATAATCAGGTATAAACATTGCTTAATGTAAGTATAATCAGGAACATTGATTTAAAGGTTTAAAAGTGAACTGGGACTACTATACTATTATTTATTATATCATTAGATTATTATTCCTATAACGTTAATGCACATCAGCATCTCACCAGGAACACCAACAATCTCAGACACCTTGGTCCACGCATCATTTAAAAAAAAAACGTATGTCCCCTGTATGCAAACAGGGACACGTGGCAGATTATTGGTAAACCCGCCACAGCAATAATCAACCTCTCCTCCATTTTGCTTGGGAACTAATGTGGTCGGAAACAAAGTTTATAGGACTGCGTTCTCTGGAATCCTCTCAAGCGGTGGACTTCTACGTTCCGATTGGTTGCCGTCAAACCGCGTCATAGCTCATTACCATAAAGTTGACCTGATTTCAACCCTCCTCGATGCCCTCAACGTCCAAGACGCGCCGCGCCGCTGCTCGCCACCGGCTCACATTGAAAATTAATGACTTCCGGCCACTTTGACGCTCTCGACGGCAGCGGTGTGAACACACAGTAATAGTTTTAATAAAAAAATTATAATTTACTCTCAATGTGTTATTATTGCATACTATATATACTATTATTGCATATTCCACTTGCAAATAGCCGCTGACAACTTTTTACCCTGAGGATTATCTCTTGTTCAGTTCATGACAATGACATTCCAGGAAAACTTCTTTTTTTTTTGAGCTGCTAATGGGACACACTTTAAACTAGCTCACATTGCATTCAGTTCAGCAAACACGTTTTTTTGTCAAGTTATCTTGAGAGCTGTGTCCTGAGATCCAGGTGGGTATTTTTTTTCTCAAATACTGCATGGGTGGTATTGAAATGTCTTTTGACATCGTAGGTTTTGCATAAACCCAGCATTTCAAATTGAAATACATTGCTCCCTGAAAGCAATTGAATTATTCTATTCTTCCACACTATTCTATATTGCTAACCGCATCAACTGTATACAATGTACACAAAAATCTATTTTATTTAAAATAAATAAACACACAGACTGTAATAGCGTAACAGACTGTAATAGTGTAACATTAACTGGCCTACGGCTAGATCTTATTACTTATTAAGAAATTTCTGAAATGCCTATGGAGGCTAGAACCAGGTCACTGAAGAAGTGGGCAGTCATTGTTGAGCTATGTAACATACAGTTCAGGATTCTGTTGTCCCTTATGAGTGTTTTTTAATGTTATTTGATATACTATCTGAAGTGAAACACTCCGGTCCACTGAGTATACATCAACACTGGTACAAACTACCAAGCTGGCAATGAGTAGGATGTTGTCTCTCTCACCTTATCCTCTCTAACCCTCCCGTCTCCAAATCCACAGCAATAATCAACCTCTCCTCCATTTTGCTTGGGAACTAATGTGGTCGGAAACAAAGTTTATAGGACTGCGTTCTCTGGAATCCTCTCAAGCGGTGGACTTCTACGTTCCGATTGGTTGCCGTCAAACCGCGTCATAGCTCATTACCATAAAGTTGACCTGATTTCAACCCTCCTCGATGCCCTCAACGTCCAAGACGCGCCGCGCCGCTGCTCGCCACCGGCTCACATTGAAAATTAATGACTTCCGGCCACTTTGACGCTCTCGACGGCAGCGGTGTGAACACACAGTAATAGTTTTAATAAAAAAATTATAATTTACTCTCAATGTGTTATTATTGCATACTATATATACTATTATTGCATATTCCACTTGCAAATAGCCGCTGACAACTTTTTACCCTGAGGATTATCTCTTGTTCAGTTCATGACAATGACATTCCAGGAAAACTTCTTTTTTTTTTGAGCTGCTAATGGGACACACTTTAAACTAGCTCACATTGCATTCAGTTCAGCAAACACGTTTTTTTGTCAAGTTATCTTGAGAGCTGTGTCCTGAGATCCAGGTGGGTATTTTTTTTCTCAAATACTGCATGGGTGGTATTGAAATGTCTTTTGACATCGTAGGTTTTGCATAAACCCAGCATTTCAAATTGAAATACATTGCTCCCTGAAAGCAATTGAATTATTCTATTCTTCCACACTATTCTATATTGCTAACCGCATCAACTGTATACAATGTACACAAAAATCTATTTTATTTAAAATAAATAAACACACAGACTGTAATAGCGTAACAGACTGTAATAGTGTAACATTAACTGGCCTACGGCTAGATCTTATTACTTATTAAGAAATTTCTGAAATGCCTATGGAGGCTAGAACCAGGTCACTGAAGAAGTGGGCAGTCATTGTTGAGCTATGTAACATACAGTTCAGGATTCTGTTGTCCCTTATGAGTGTTTTTTAATGTTATTTGATATACTATCTGAAGTGAAACACTCCGGTCCACTGAGTATACATCAACACTGGTACAAACTACCAAGCTGGCAATGAGTAGGATGTTGTCTCTCTCACCTTATCCTCTCTAACCCTCCCGTCTCCAAATCCCCATAGCTAAGGGTCTTGAATAAGATAGGATTTCTCATTCTTGCAGACTGAATCGTCTTTTAGATGGAGGAGCCTGCCGGAAAGGAGCGGAGATACAGCTCAGCAGGGTGATTCCTCATATAAGCCGAGGTGCTGACTGAATGCAATGATGCAATCGAAAAGACAGTGAAACCCATCATGAAATAATTGTTTTATAGTTCTCTTTTCCTGCCCGAACAATGTGAATTTTAGCTGCTGCTCTGTGCAAGCCTGACATTTTTCACCTGTTTTATAGCATATCAGTCAGATTACAAAAGTAGTAGCCAATGTTTATCTATCTATCTATCTATCTATCTATCTATCTATCTATCTATCTATCTATCTATCTATCTATCTATTTATCTATCTATCTATCCATCAAAAGTATTTATCCACAGTGTCTGGGAGTAACATGTAATGGAATTACGTAATTTAACTACAAGATAAATGTAATTATAATCAGTTACAGTTACTGAGAAAAAAAAGTGTAATTGAATTACAGTTACTTATGGAAATTCTAACGATTACAAAGGGGTTACATCCGAATTTTTCACATATAGATTTAAATTATTTTTTTCATAAATTACATTGACGGGTCTAAAATATGAGACACCTATATTTCAGGAGTTTAGGATAAAGAATAGGACACATGATTATTCGATAACTGTTTAATTCCCTATTTGGGTTTATGTATATGCTTTATTTTTTAAGATTAACAGTTTTTTTGTCAAGGCATTGTTAGATGCCAGTGTTTCCTGACATAGCTATGCAAATATTTGATTTCAAAAACAGTATCATAGCTATTAAACTATTTGTTGTTAAATCTGTATTTAACCTCAGAACGATATAAAAATAAAAAAGAGGTGCTAAAGTCTGATTTTGTGGTGGCTGCGCTTTAAAAATTAATTATTATAATCTTAATTCAAATGATGAAGGCTTTTGAAAGTCTGATAGTATAATCAGTCTTGAGTGCTACTGTAAGTTTAACCATGCCTGGTTTAAATGTATAAAAAATGATTAACAGATGAAAACATTTATTAGAACATTTTGAAAAGTAATCAAAAAGTAATAAATTGTAATCAGTTACATTACTTTAATAAAGTAATTGAAATAATTTCATTACTTAATAAATTTAAATAGGGCAACTTGTAATTGTAATACATTTCCAAAGTCACCTTCCCAACACCGTTTATCCATCTGCAATATCTATATACAATATCTAACCATTTACAGTATATATTCATAGTTTGTATCCATCTACAGTTATCTATCTATGCATATCTATATTTGTATCTATCCTACAGTGACTATCCACATTATCTATCTACAGTATGCATTAATCTACACATGAGTGTCAGAAGTAAGAAATTGCTTTTACACCACATACCTGGCAAGGTTTCCCAAAAATGAACACTGCAAAAAATGTCTAGTAAGTTGCTTTGAACAAAAAAACTGATTTACTAGCCTAGTAATAAAGTCAGATAACTGTTAATATTATTATAACAATATAGTGTAAGTATAACTGTAATTAAATGCTGCAACAAAGACTACATGATGCCTTTAAAACAAGGTAAACAAATGAACATTCACTTAAATACCAGCTTGTTTAGTGACATTATGTGAGCACACAGCAAGACCCACTTGAGCAGCGGATATGCTAAAATGCTTTGTTTAACTTGCTGTGTCGCGGTAGTGCAGCAGGGGAGTAGTGAAAACATGGAATGGAGTTTAATTTATGAGGACTCTGAATGAGCCAAAGTGGAATGTTTCCCCTTCAGGAACTCGAGCTGCGTCCAGATTCGCTTTGGGAACGCCCATGCGTGACTGCATTCTGAAGCACGTGTCAAATCCGTCCAATGGAGCAGCGAGACGTCACGAGCAGGGTGACGTAAGCACCAGAAAGCATAAAAGCGCATCCGGCCGGGCGCCACCCAGCTTCTGCCCTTCAGTAGCGCTCTGTGTATGTGTCTGTCTATTTACTGTTGTCTGTCTGCACAAGCACTATATAAAACAATGAGAAAGTCTTTGGCGAGCGAACGACCTTACAAACGCTGTGTTTCTCCCTGCCCACGATATCTGGTGGCAGGGAATACACATGATTTGTGTGTCGTTTGTTTAGGAGCGGAGCATGCACAGACAGCTTTTGAGCAGCTGATTGTCATCACTGCAAGCTCTCGCTGCGCACGCTCCGCTCTTGCCTGGCTACGTTTGATGAGAGCGGCCAGGCTCACGATCCCGCTGGCAGTGGTCCCGCTGTTGCCGAGGCACAGCGCAGACTGTTGTCATGGGGATCGCAGGTGGATTTAGCGGAGGGATCCGAGACGGACTCGTCCTTTTCTCGATCCTCACCCGCTAGATCCGCGGCTCTCTCTCTCGCGGTAGAGAAAGGTTACAGAATCCAGTTCGGTTCTCGTCCGCCTCATTTCAACGGGGTCATCCCCACACTAGTGGGCCCCGAGCAGGCTCTGGTAATGGAACAAGAAGTAGATACTCTCTTAAGGAAGGGGGCCATAGAACGTGTTCCTCCTCTCTCTCGAGAGCGTCCGAATTCTACAGCCGTTACTTCATCGTTCCGAAGAAGGATGGGGCGTGTCTTCTGAACCGCGCTATCAAACGGCTTCGGTTCAAGATGCTCACTATCAAGCAGATAGTATCTCAGATCCAGCCCGAGGACTGGTTTGTTACGAAAGATCTCAGAGACGCTTATTTCCATGTTTCCATCCTCCCTTAACACTGGAAGTTCCTGAGGTTTGCTTTCGGGAGCGAAGCATACCAATATAGAGTTCTTCCCTTTGGCCTGTCACTTTCACCCCGCACTTTAACGAAGTGTGTGGATGCTGCTCTGGCTCCGTTGCGACTCCAGGGCATCCACATACTCAACTACATCGACGATTGGTTGATTTTAGCTCCTTCAGAGCAGATAGCGGTTCGACATCGAGATGTTGTTCTCGCTCACATGAGAGAGTTGGGGTTAAGACTAAACGCCAAGAAGAGTGTGCTTTCTCCATTACAGAGAACCACCTATCTGGGCGTGGTGTGGGATTCAACCATGATGCAGGCACGGTTGTCTCCTGCTCGGATCGAATCGATCCTCACTACAGTCAAGAGAGTGAAAGAAGGCCAGTCACTCACTGTCAAGCAGTTTCAAAGACTGCTGGGTCTGATGGCAGCTGCGTCCAACGTGATTACTCTTGGCCTGCTGTACATGAGACCCCTGCAGTGGTGGCTCAAGACCAGGGGGTTCTCCTCGAGGGGAAACCCGCTTCGCATGTTCAAGGTCACGCGGAGATGCCTACGTGCCTTAGACATGGGGAGGAAGCCTTGGTTCTTGTCTCAGGGCCCGGTGCTGGGAGCTCTTTGTCGCCGCGTGACGCTAGCGACAGATGCATCCCTCACCGGTTGGGGTGCGGTCATGAGTGGCCACCCTGCCCGCGGTCTGTGGAGTGGTCGCCATCTGACGTGGCATATCAATTGTCTGGAGATGCTGGCCGTATTTCAGGCATTGAAACACTTTCTCTCGGACCTGAGAGGTCACCATGTGTTGGTGCGCACCGACAACACAGCAGTGGTCTCATACATAAACCACCAGGGAGGTCTGAGCTCGCGCCGTTTATACAAATTGGCACACCAGATCCTTGTGTGGTCCCAGGAGAGGCTCCTCTCGCTGAGAGCGATGCACATTCCTGGGCGTCTCAATGTGGTAGCAGACATCCTGTCGAGGCAGGGGCCGAGGCCCGGGGAATGGATGCTTCACCCCGAGGTGGTGAAGCAGATATGGAGTATTTTTGGCCAGGCTCAGGTGGACTTGTTTGCGACTCAGAAGACATCGCAATGTCCCCTCTGGTACTCTCTGACTCATCCAGCTCCGTTGGGGCTGGATGCCATGGTGCAGGCGTGGCCGAGGCTTCGCCTGTACGCTTTTCCCCCGATCGCTCTGCTCCCAGGAGTTCTGGAGAGAGTGCGCCACGATGGAGTCCGTCTACTGTTAGTAGCCCCGTTCTGGCCAGGCCGAGTATGGTTCTCGGAAGGAAGCCTTGGTTCTTGTCTCAGGGCCCGGTGCTGGGAGCTCTGTGTCACCATGCGATGCTAGCGACAGATGCATCCCTCACCGGTTGGGGTACGGTCATGAGTGGCCACCCTGCCCACGGTCTGTGGAGTGGTCGCCATCTGACTAGGCATATCAATTATCTGGAGATGCTGGCCGTATTTCAGGCATTGAAACACTTTCTCCCAGACCTGAGAGGTCACCATGTGTTGGTGCACACCGACAACACAGCGGTGGTCTCTTACATCAACCACCAGGGAGATCTGCGCTCACGCCGTTTATACAAATTGGCACACCAGATCCTTGTGTGGTCCCAGGAGAGGCTCCTCTCGCTGAGAGTGAGGCACATTCCTGGGCATCTCAATGTGGTAGCAGATATCCTGTCGAGGCAGGGGCCGAGGCCCGGGGAATGGATGCTTCACCCCGAGGTGGTGAGGCAGATATGGTGTATTTTTGGCCAGGCTCAGGTGGACTTGTTTGCTAATCAGAAGACATCGCAATGTCCCCTCTGGTGCTCTCTGACTCATCCAGCTCCGCTGGGGCTGGATGCCATTGTACAGGCTTGGCCGAGGCTTCGCCTGTACGCCTTTCCCCTGATCGCTCTGCTCCCAGGAGTTCTGGGGAGAGTGAGCCAGGATGGAGTCCGCTTACTGTTAGTAGCCCCGTTCTGGC
>NW_015505903.1:199561-202628 GCF_001515645.1 Sinocyclocheilus grahami
CGTCCAACATGATTACTCTTGGCCTGCTGTACATGAGACTCCTACAGTGGTGGCTCAAGACCAGGGGGTTCTCCCCGAGGGGAAACCCGCTTCGCATGTTCAAGGTCACGCGGAGATGCCTATGTGCCTTAGACATGTGGAGGAAGCCTTGGTTCTTGTCTCAGGGCCCGGTGCTGGGAGCTCTGTGTCACCATGCGATGCTAGCGACAGATGCATCCCTCACCGGTTGGGGTACGGTCATGAGTGGCCACCCTGCCCACGGTCTGTGGAGTGGTCGCCATCTGACTAGGCATATCAATTATCTGGAGATGCTGGCCGTATTTCAGGCATTGAAACACTTTCTCCCAGACCTGAGAGGTCACCATGTGTTGGTGCACACCGACAACACAGCGGTGGTCTCTTACATCAACCACCAGGGAGATCTGCGCTCACGCCGTTTATACAAATTGGCACACCAGATCCTTGTGTGGTCCCAGGAGAGGCTCCTCTCGCTGAGAGTGAGGCACATTCCTGGGCATCTCAATGTGGTAGCAGATATCCTGTCGAGGCAGGGGCCGAGGCCCGGGGAATGGATGCTTCACCCCATGGTGGTGAAGCAGATATGGAGAGTCTTTGGCCAGGCCCAGGTGGATTTGTTTGCGACTCGCATGACATCGCACTGTCCCCTATGGTTCTCTCTAAGTCATCCAGCTCCACTGGATGTTCCACCGGAGCTGTGGAAGTTGTGGGTGTGGCCCCTGAGGGGGTACAACTCGTAGCTTCCGTTCTCTCAACCGAGGTTGTTGAGACCATCCTCGAATCCAGAGCTCCCTCCACGAGAAAACTTTATGTCTTGAAGTGGAACCTTTTCACTTCTTGGTGCGGAGAAGGCCCGGGGAATGGATGCTTCACCCCGAGGTGGTGAGGCAGATATGGTGTATTTTTGGCCAGGCTCAGGTGGACTTGTTTGCTAATCAGAAGACATCGCAATGTCCCCTCTGGTGCTCTCTGACTCATCCAGCTCCGCTGGGGCTGGATGCCATTGTACAGGCTTGGCCGAGGCTTCGCCTGTACGCCTTTCCCCTGATCGCTCTGCTCCCAGGAGTTCTGGGGAGAGTGAGCCAGGATGGAGTCCGCTTACTGTTAGTAGCCCCGTTCTGGCTGGGCCGAGTATGGTTCTCCATGGGAGATTCCCGTCAGGAGGGACCTCCTCTCACAGGCAGAGGGCACATTATTTCACCCCCGCCCGGAGCTGTGGAAGTTATGGCTGTGGCCCCTGACGGGGCACAACTAGTAGTTTCCGGTCTCTCAACTGAGGTTGTTGTGACCATCCTTCAATCCAGAGCTCCCTCCACAAGGAAACTGTACACTTGGAAGTGGAAACTTTTCACTTCCTGGTGTAGAGACCGCCAGCTCGACCCAGCTAGCTGCCCAGTTGGTACAGTACTGGAGTTCCTGCAGGCCCGGTTTTCTACAGGGTTAACCCACTCCACCCTGAAGGTCTATGTGGCGGCCCTTGCGGTCTACCACGCCCCTCTTGGTGGCATTTCAGTGGGTAGACACCCCCTGGTTACACGTTTCCTTCGCGGTGTGCTGAGGCTGAGGCCTCCGGCACGATCTCGTGTCCCTACATGGGACCTAGCAGTGGTGCTAGAAGCTCTCTGTAAGCCTCCATTCGAACCTATCTAAGAGATTTCTGATCGCCATCTTACAATAAAGGCTACCTTTCTTCTGACAATATCTTCTCTTAAGAGAGTTGGGGATTTACAGGCCCTCTTGGTGGCTCCTTCCTATCTTGACTTTGCGCCTGGTCTGGCCAAAGCATTTCTGTACCCTCGTGTGGGGTATGTCCCAAAAGTCCCCTCATCAGCACCACAGCCCATTGTACTTCAGGCCTTCAGTCCTCTTACCTTCAGGGAACCAGACCAGCAGAAGCTTAACTTTATGTGTCTAGTGCGAGCACTGGATGCATACGTCCACAGAGCTGCCCTGTGGAGGAGGGCGGACCAGTTGCTTGTGTGCTACGGTCCCCCTAAGAGAGGTCTTCCAGCAACTAAGCAGACCCTCAGTCGGTGGATAGTGGATGCCATTTCCTTATGTTATGAGTCCTCTGATCTCCCCTCGCCGTTAGGGGTCTAGGCTCACTCGACTCGAAGTGTGGCAGCCTCTAAGGCTTTCTTAGCGGGTGTGCCTATGCAGGACATCTGCAACGCTGCGGGTTGGTCCACGCCCCTTACCTTTGTTAGATTTTATGAGCTAGACATGCGAGCCACTCCCGGCTCTTCCGTTCTCTCGCCCTAGTTGTGCAGTCTTCCACACTAGGCAGAGACTTGGAAGTCTGGCGTTCTCGTTCCCCTAGCGTTTTCGACGCAGCTCAAGTTCCTGAAGAGGAATGTCTCAGGTTACGTATGTAACCCTAGTTCCTCGAGGGAACGAGATGCTGCGTCTCGGTACCATACTTCCGGCGTCCCTGCTGGCGCTTGCTTCATTCCTAGAAGCTGGCGCTGGCTCCGCTGCACGTGCTATTATAGCTTCCTGGTCATGACGTCATCCGCCGTGACGTCCCGTTCAGCTATTGGACTGATTTCACATGTGATTCAGAGCGTGGGTCGCAGAAGGCGTTCCCCTAGCGTTTTCGATGCAGTGTCTCGTTCACTCGAGGAACAAGGGTTATATACGTAACCTGAGACGTTTTCTGGGAAGACAGCCCATCCAGTTCCCTTGCTATGGTCGTCTATAAGTCGCTGATGATTCTCTGATCTTTTTTTTAGAAATGTTATGATTTCATGGCTCTCCATCCACTTTCAGATGAATAATTGATACCCACACTCAGGAATGTGCTCCATGAAACACATGATGGAAGAAGTTCTGGGAGAGTTGCAAAGGAAAAACTGTTTTTTCTACCGAGACAATATCATAATTTACTCTCCATCAGTGGAACAGCACATCTTGGACATCCAGGCTGTTTTGGCTAAATTTTAACATGAAGAGAAAACACTTCTTCTGGACATCTTTGAAGTTCCGTGGCCACATTGTGTTTGCTGAAAAAATCTAGGCAGAAAAAAAAAAAAAAAAAAAAAATTTCCTG
>NW_015505903.1:202747-240546 GCF_001515645.1 Sinocyclocheilus grahami
AAAAAAAAAAAAAAAAAAAGAATTTCCTGTGCCAAAGAACATCAAAGAAGCCCAACGATTTCTAGGCATGACCGGCTGGTATCATCGGATTGTACCACACTTTTCTCAAGTGGCTGAACCTCTGAATGCCTTAAAAGGGAAAAATGTTAAATTCCTTTGTACTGCACAGTGTGAAGCTTCCTTTAATGCTTTTAAACAGTTCCTGATGTCTCCACCTGTGCTAGGATATCCTAACCTGAATTTGCCATTTGTTGTCTACACCAATGCAAGTGAGATCGGTTTGGGAGCTGTCCTAGTGCAGCAAACAGGGCACCGATGATGTCCTTGCATATGCCAGTCGAACCTTGAATCAGGCAGGAATTCAAGTTTACTGTGGAGTACCGGAAGGGGAAGTACAAATCATGCTGGTCATCTTGGTCCAGTTCAAAACCTGCAAGAGACTACAAGCTTTGGTGAACTGGCCAAACCTAAATAAAATGTCAAAGAGTTTGTCCGTCTACGTTTATAGCAATCCAGCGATCACACGCTTCCTGGATTAATAACCCTTCCATCACACATTGTGCTGAGCCAAGCAGATTGTTGTTTAAATGCTGCAAGGATGCCATCGAGTGAGTGTGTATGGAAATGGACTAAAATATCGGGAGTCTGAAAGCTGTGACTCAACGCCAAAGGAGTTATAGAGTCATGGAGTTTGAACCGGACTTTCTGAAAACGAGGTTGTGAGTAAAATACAGCTGCTGTGGATACTGTTGACTGATATTATTATCTTTTTTTTGTCCACGTTGACTATTGGGAGTTTTTTTTCTTCTTCCTTCTTTTTACTGATTATTATATCAGAAACTGAACTGAAGATTTTAGGTCTGACTGAAAATGAACTTTGAATATACAAAAACTGCATTAGGTGACTTATTGTGTTGATTTTTGTTCTATGTTGGAGTGTTTTCTTTTGTAATGCTAGTTAAACTTCATATCTCACAAATTCAAAGATATGTGGCTAACTCCAGTCACTGATAGTATTGATTGTTTTTCAGTTTCAGATGAGTTGCATTGGTATAACTGTAACTCCATGGATCCCTCTTTAAACTTCCTCACACTCACAGATGACAACTCTAATTGGCTTCTTAATCAAAAGCCATGAATCTGCCTACAGATGGGAGGTTTAATGGCTGGTGTTAGTGTAAAACCACAGGAAGCCTGTTGCTGAATACTTTCAAGACAACAGAGATGATTGTGGACTTCTGGAGCCAACTCAAACACCTGCTCTATTTTAATCAATATCTTGAACGTGATCTGATTAGCATTCAAATACTGTGGTTCCAGCACAGGTTTTTGGATAGTCAATAAAACATACAATGCCAATCAATGGACTTCTTCGCATAAACTACTTTGCATATGAACAACTTCAGAGACATGCACATGTTTATTAATTAGGGATTCACAATATTAAAATATGGTCCCCATAAGATTATTATTTCTATAGTTACTGGATGAATGTTAAATGTATAAATAAACTACAACACTATAAAACTAAAGTCAATTGTTTTAAGTGCCATTGTACAAGTGAATGTAGCCGCCATTATTGCACACAAAAAAATATAATTTACATTATATTTATCAGTGATACAATAGTGTTTACAAAAGGTAATATAAATTTAAAAGTGCATTTAAACAATCAAAAATCCAATATTGCTCAAAATCTTCAATATTGACTCATATGGTAAATATTATCATAATATTGAATGGAATTCAGTGTTTTTGTATGTATATTGATCTCGACTCACCTGCAGCGGCACCTTCACAATGTTTCCAGTAGTTCTGACCCGTTTTTACAGGCCTGGTAAATATTATTATGTTTTTAAATTTAAGCTGTTAATTATGCAACAGGGTTTACATTTTAGGTGCTGTCAATATGTTGAAAACATATGTTTCAGTGTCTATATACATTCAAATGTGTGCACTTTACATACAAGAATTAATGGGATCAGCTTGATATTGTACCCATCAGTTTCAAAGCTTCAGAGATTATTTCTGCAAAATCCGAAGACATTCAATCTTATTTCAGGCCTTCTTTGATAGTCTAAGTATTACTGGAAAAACATTGAGTCTGTGCTCAGCTTCTCCATAATAGGTCAGTTAGTGCACAAGAACATGTTAGCCTGTAATGTATCACCTGTTCCGCAAAGAGAGTCATTAGAGTCATTAGCCTGCTCTTCTTTCATGACCTCTACGAGTCAAGGTCCAACATGTGGGCAGTCAGGATCATTGCCAGTCTCTCACAACTGGTCACAACTTATTTGATGCTTGACATTCAAAATACATGATTCAGATTCAGAGCATCAAATCCCAAAGCACAACCAAGAAATACCCCTGCAAAATGAACACTACAGTACTGCCCCTTTAAACCTACTGTGGCGAGAGCTAGGAAGAAAAGACCACTAGGGTCTGACTAATTCAAAAAATTTAGAACTCCACTATATAATGAAACCGACTACGCCACTCTGATATTTTATACAGAGAATATTGGAAATAAAAGATTAAAGCACACAAGTTTGTGCACTAATTAGGACCAGAGACATGAGCACCATACAAAAGTATCTTTATTAAGACATAAAAAAACCCAAATCAACAGCACTCAGGGTGGAAGTCCAAGGCCTCAAGTTGGATCATTGAAAAGAGTTTATACACAAAAAGGAGAATAATTAACAAATCACTCATTGAAAGCTAACCGAATAACAACAGCGCGAAAACAACAACTCTAAATTACGTATAGGGCTGAGGGCTTAAGAACCGGAATACTATCAATCAATCTTCAAAAGAAACAAACCTCACCCCAATCCGTGCTCCATACTGCATCACCACACTCAGTGTTCAACCCAACATCAGCACGCAAAGGGATCAACAGAAACTCCTGCTTATAGCCCTCAGCTCCTAAAAACAAAACATACACACTCACACACAATCAGTCACACACCCAAAAGTACACACATATAAACCAATGATCACAAAAATAAACCAATAATCACCAAAAATAAGCAAATAATCACACATATAAATCGGTATAAAAGACCAACTTAATACACTAACCCACAAATTAACAAACAATAAATGGCCAAAACACACAGACACAAACATGAAACAAAACAAATAAGTGTGTGTTCCTTCTCTTTAATTTCAGAACAACGACGACTCCCTCCCAACCACACTCTGCACACCAGGTTGGGCAAAGAAGGGAAGATCCCAAATGCCCTTTTCTTGTTTAAAAACACATTAAATAATTAACCACTACTACACTAGTGTCCAATTATATACCCCTAAACCCCCCGAGGGCCAACATTTACCAAGCGGCAACCACGGTCTAGCACGCCTGTCAGGGTTCTGTCACTTCGGTCTGGTGTAATTCATAGTTTTGTGACAGAGCCCTGACACTCGTGTCATGTCATTGTTTTCATGTGAGCGTGCGGCTTTCTGACAACGCTGAACGATCACACTTCCCTATTATTTGATGTAGTTTGAATCCGAAAGCCTCCAGCTAAGTCCGTTGCATATACCTAAAATATACTAAAACGAAATCTACGCTAAGAAAGTGATAACACCCACAATATATCAAACTTAAAAATAAACTTACCAGAGAGGATCGGTATTATCGAAATTGCACACAGTCCAAGTGACGTCAAGAACAACAAAGCGCACATGGGATGCTAACGGAAGAGGGAACCCCCCAAGACAATCAGAAAGGACGTGCCACGATAGAGACTCCCAGACTATTTATAGACAGGTAATTACTTCCAACTGCCCCGCCTTCCCTCCATTCAGACCCGGAGGAATAAGCCATCCCATCACACTACCATAATGTAGTCAATGTCCGACACACCCTCAGACTGTACAGTCTATAGTCCCATTTCTACAGATATACACTACCATTAAAAGGAAAATTACCCCATGATTTACTCACTCTCAAGCCATCCTAGGTGTTTATGACTTTCTCCTTTCAGTCAAATACAATCAGAGTTATATATATATAAATGCCCTAGCTCTTCCAAGCTTTATAATGGCAGTGAATGGGGTTTGAGATATTGAAGCCAAAAAAAGTGTTGTCCATCCATCATAAAAATAATCCACATGGTTCCGGGGGGTTAATATAGGCCTTCTGACGCAAAACGATGCGTTTGTGTAAGAAAAATATCCATATTTAAAACTTTATAAGCACTAATATCTAGCTTCCACTAATTGTCGTACTGTATGCATGTTCATGAGTGAGTGGCGAGCCAGCGGATGACGTAGGAGTAGCAAAAACAAATTAAACAAATTAAACTGATCAAAAGTAGCAGTAAACGTTTTACAGAATATTTATATTTCAAATAAATAAATACATACATACATACATACATACATACAAACATACATACATACATAAAACAAACATTGAATCCTGTTCTTTTGAAAAAAGTAAATCTATCTATCTATCTATGAAATACATTTATACAATTTATTAGTCAATGTGTTATGCCAGTGTCCATGTAACTGGGCATTTATGCATGAGGGGTTTCAGTGGATGTGAGCATTATGAACTGCAATGCAGCAGTTCTTTCTCACACATTGACACACACGTGCACAAGCACACACATTCACACATAATCACTCTCTGCACACTGAACTCTCTTTTTCTTACTATGCTTTAGCACTTGTCACCATGAGGGATTGCTGGGGTTTTTGGCAAAGCCCTTGATTATGCATGAACAGCATAACTGAAATAGACACTGATAGACCTTGCTATTTTGGGGGGTATTATGACACTAATCGTAAGTTTTTTTTACAGTTTCATAGCTTACACATCTTCACCAACACTATATGAAAACACAGGTTATATGTATGTAGCGAATTTAGCTCATGGGGAAATATGAATAATTAACCATAACTTGTATACTCCTTTCTCCACTTAGAGACTATAAATAAGCCATATGGACTTTAGGTAAATTTTTCTATAAAGCTTACTGGTCAACAGAGTACATCAGGGCTAAAAGCTAAGAAGCATGTTAAATAGCATGTCCATTTTACCCGTTTTAAAGTATATGATGAAAAATAAATTTAAAATAATAATTGAATAATTAAAAAAATGGAAAAAAGGTAGCATAATTTATTTGCACAAATAAGCAAGAAAAAAACCCTGCAGTACTGATATTTACATTTTCATCTTCTGCCAAAATAAAAGGCATTTTTGTTTTTTGTACCTCAAATACTATATTTTCACTTTTCCCACAGTAGCTGAAAATGTTCTGATTTAATCACCTTCAACAAAACTCAAAGTCATCTTTTGTATCATATGTCTGATAGTTAGGGTTCCCTTTCAGTCAGTCACTCTCGAGGTCACATCGGTGACTGATGAATTGGGAGGGGGGCTGGAGCTCCGTTGCCTTTGCCACGATTTAGTGTTCGTCCTGGCGGCAGCCAGGCGAGGACTACTTCGGGGCAGTAGCATGGGTGGTCTGAGGGTTACAGTGGTGGCAAACCCCTCAGGGAACCAACCCTCTGGGCACCATCACTCCTCTAGCGCTTCGCAACCAGTTGAACCACCAAATGAACGCGCTGGGCCCTCTTCAAAGAGCGTACCAGCGGTACCCTTCGGTGTTCCTCCCGACGACCGGATGTCGATCACTCCATCAGAAGGGGGAGCTCTCTGGAGAGGAAGATTTGGATGTGCTGCCGCCCTCCGGTACGGTGGCAAGGCCTGAATCGGATCCAGAGATGTTGGCTATGCTTTCCTGGGCCGCTGAGAGGGTAGGGCTCGAGTGGAAACCTCCACCGCGTCACGAGCACCTTGAAGTTGGACAATTGGTTTCTTGGGGTGACTCGCGCTGGTGCTGGTGCCTTTCTTCCCGGAGGTGCATGAGGAGCTCACCAGGTCATGAACGGCACCTTTTACTGCCAGAAACCGACCTACTGGTTCCTCCTCCCTCACCACCCTCGACGGGGGTGCAGCTAGGGGGGTATGTGGCGATCCCCCCGGTGGAGCGGTCGGTTGCGATGCAGTTGTGTCCTAAGGCCGACTCCTCATGGCAGGGTAACCCGTCACTCCTCTCCCAGGCCTGTAGGCATTCGTCTGGTCTGACCGGCGGTGCTTATACGGCTTGTGGAGAAGCTGCCTCCGCCTTACACGCTATGGCGTTACTGCAGGTTCATCAGGCCAAAGCTCTGAAGGACCTGCATGAGGGTGGTCACAATCCGGAAGTTCTGAAAGAGCTCCAAACCACACTGGCCGCAGCGCCCCAGCCTGCTGTAGGAATCCGGCCTTCAAGATATTGAAACCCTTGAATCTATAAACAGATACAAACAAACATTGAATCTCTACATTCCACCGGGAAAACTAAAGGTTCGTCTCCCCAGCCATCTGCAGTCATAAAACTACTTACAGGGTCAGCTCAGGGTCTCAGCAGTTCCTGTCTCTCTCTGCTTATCTTTACAAAGAAAACACGGAGCTAATGATTTGCCAGGCCACCTCCATGTCGACACAATACTAAGACAACAAGAACTGACCCCTCCCATCTGGACTCGTTTAAGCTACAGAAGGTCAGTAGGTTTTGTGACTGGTTTCAGCATCAAAATAAACATCTAATGTACCAAAGAACAAAGAACCTGGTATCTAAAACAGAGTCCCGCACAGAATCGCACGGACCTCATGACCATTGGACGCATAAATTGCTAAAATCCGATCAACAAAAGAGTCCATTTTATAGCTCCCTGTCCAGCAGGAGATTCTCCAGCAGACTCTCAGATCTGACCTGAGAATGACCACAGGACCCTTCCCTTTTGCCCCTGCATTCCAAAGGAAAGAGACAAGATTTCTTTGACAATCGTTGCTAATCATTGAGCATATTCAATTGGTAATATACGCTGACATCAACTTATCGCTTGCCGAGTAGTTGATAGGGTGTAAACTATCAAATTTAGAATCAATTCGAATCAGGTTGAATTAGGCTCTTAAAATCCGAGTCCTATCAAAACCTGAATCAATAATAATTAATTCGATCAAGCATCTCCGAGGAGCTGGGTGAAGGCAGGCCGCCCCGCCTGTCCAGGCCCCCATCAAACCTGGCGGTGAGCGGAAGAGCAAGAGGCCCCGGGACTGGTGACCCAGAGAGGGAGGAAGCTGCTCTTTGGGGGATGGTGAATGCACCTTTTGAAATACTAAGTGATTTGTTATTGCAATACCAGAAAGCAGTCAAAGCAGCAAAATCTAGATATTTTTTAGAAATCATTACTAAAAACTGTCACAGGCCAAAAACACTTTTCACTATTATTAATACTATTATAAACCCCTCTGTGTGTTTGTTTCCTGAAATGTCTTCATCTATGTGTGAAGCTTTTCTTAATTTTTTTGTTAATAAGATAAGTAATCTAAGACTGGGGATAACTCTTCTTTCTTCGATCCCTCTTTGCCCCCTGTTTGTAGTGCTGCTTTTAGTCATTTTAAACCCATTTCTGGCACATATCTTCAAGAAATAGTGGATCAGCTTAAGTCTTCTGGCTCTTCTATTGATATAATTCCTCCATATATTCTTAAGCAAGTTTATGATGTAGTTGGTCCACAGCTCTTGATTATGATAAATCGCTTAGAAACCGGTATTGTTCCTGACTGATTAAAACATGCTACAGTCTACCCCTAGCTTAAAAAAAACAGAACTTAGACCCCACAGTGTTAGCCAACTTTAGACCTATCTCAAATTTGTCATTTATCGCTAAGATTTTAGAGAAAATTGTCCTACAGCAATTTCAGGGTTTTCTAGATGACAACATGGTTTTTTAAATATTTCAATCCGGTTTTTAAAAAACATCACTCTACTTAGAGTGCATTGTTGAAAGTTTTAAATTATATTTTAGTAATTTGACCGCTCCATTTGATACGGTCGATCACGAAGTCCTTACTGCTCGGTTGGAGCAATGCACAGGCATTAAGGGTAGTGCCTTAAATTGGTTTAAATCTTATTTTTAAAATCAAAGTTTTTCAGTTAGTATTGGAGATATTTTTTCTAGTGCTGCTTCTTTATCATGTGGGGTTCCGCAGGGATCCATTTTGGCTCCCATTCTTTTTTCCATATACATGGGCTGTCATTCCATCGTTATGCTGATGACACCCAAGTTTATCTGCCCTTAAAATGTAATTCAGACGGTTTGGACACTCTCAGGGCTTGCTTGTCAGATGTAAAGTCCTGGCTGTCTCTAAACTTTCTGAATTTTAATGAAAGTAAAACAGACATTATAGTCTTTGGTCCTTCGGATTCATTTCATAATCCCAAAGCTAATCTTGGTGGGCTGTCTTCTTATGTGAAGACATCAGTGAAAAACCTCGGTGTTGTCTTTGATGACTCTCTGAAATTTGATAAGCAGATAAACTTTTTGGTGAAATCATGCTTTTTTCAGTTGTGAATGCTAGCAAAAGTAAAGTAATTGCTCTACTTCAAAAATTTTGAAAAAGTAATCCATGCCTTTATATCCTCCAGGCTGGATTACTGTAATTCTCTGTATGTTGGGATTAGCCAATCAGTTTTGTCCCGATTACAGTTAGTTCAAATTGCAACAGCCAGACTGTTTACGGGTACTCAAAAACGGGACCACATCACTCCAATTTTACGCTCTCTGCACTGGTTACCAGTACGCCACAGAATTGATTTTAAAATTTTACTCATAGTGTACAAATCTCTAAATGGTATGGCTCCATCTTAACTTTCTGACCTATTGATTGAACATGTTCCCACCAGATCACCTCGGTCTTCCAACCAGAGACTGTTGGTTATCCCTAGGTCGAAGTATAAGTGCAGAGGTGACCGTGCATTCTCTGTAGTTGCCCCCAGACTCTGGAATGAATTAGCTATCACAATCAGACTTGCCCCCTCTGTATCTGCTTTTAAATCTATCTTAAAAACGTATTTGTTTGATAAGGCTTATAATCTAAATTAACATTCTCCTGCATTACATTTTATTGTTTTTATTATACTTTGTGTATTTTTAAGTAAATGTGTTTTTGTGTTTTTCATTACATTTTTTTGTAAAGCACATCGGACAACCATGAGTTGTAATTAAATGGTGCTATATAAGTAAATTTTCCATTGCCACTGCCATTACCTCTCCCTCCCCAGGAGGAGGGCCGGGTGGAGAATCTGGAAAATCTCGACGAGAGAGTGGTTTTCTCTGTCACTGGGCCACAGGAGGGCACAGAGAGTCGTGGACGGACCAATAGCCGACCACACTCATCCTCCTCCATCGCCAGTAGGCAGCAGCAGGTGGTTCGAGAGCGTCAACAAAGGCCCTACTCACGCACCCTCTGCCAAACTGTGGAACCAGGTAAGTGTTGCACCGCACACCCAGACCCCTCTTCGGTCTGCTCACAAGCTGCCTGAGTTGGGTCCCTGCATTCCACCTCGCTGCCCCACTGTGGGTACGGCGGTGGTTCCGCTTGCACGGTATCTGGGTGCCTGGCCAGTGCTACCCAGCCCATCTCACTGGCTTCTGCGGATCAGCCTCGGCTATGCGATTCAATTCGCCCGGCGTCCCCTCAAGTTCAGTGGCATCCGCTTCATGGCAGTGAAGGCGGCCGATGCTCCTGTGTTGCATGCAGAGATCGCAGTCCAACAGGTGAAGGACGCGATAATGCTGGTCCCTCCAGCCGATATGAGGATGAGGTTTTACAGCTCTTACTTCATTGTAGCCAAGAAAGACGGTGGGTTACGACCAATCTTGGATCTGAGTGTCTTGAACCGGGCCCTTCACTGGTTACCGTTCAAGATGTTGACGCAGAAATGCATCTTCGGGTGCATCCGTCCCCAAGATTGGTTTGCAGCGATCGACCTGAAGGATGCGTATTTTCATGTGTCGATACTTCCGCGCCACAGACCATTTCTGCATCTTTTGTGTTCTCGTCCGAAGGACATGCATATCAGTACAAGGTCCTGCCCTTAGGGCTGTCCCTGTCTTCCCGTGTCTTCACAAAAGTTGCGGAGGGGGCTCTTGTTCCGCTCAGAGTGCAAGGTGTTCGCATCCCCAACTATCTCGACGATTGGCTCATAATAGCACAGTCTCGGGATCAGTTGTGCATGCACAGGGACCTGGTGCTCCGGCACCTCAGCCAGTTGGGTCTTCAGGTCAACTGGGAAAAGAGCAAACTCTCCCCGATGCAGAGGATCTCTTTTTTCGGTATGAAGTTGGATTCGGTTGAACAGACACCACGCCTCACAGAGCAATGTGCAAAGTCGGTGCTGAACTGCTTGAATACATTCAAGGGTAGGACAGCGGTCCCACTGAAACAATTTCAGAGGCTCCTGGGGCATATGGCAGCTGCAGCGGCAGTTACACCACTGGGGCTGCTTCATATAAGACTGCTTCAGCACTAGCTTCATGGCCGAGTCCCGAGGTGGGCGTGGCAGCGCGGAACTCACCAGGTCCAAGTTACACCGGCCTGTCGTCAAACCTTCACCCCGTGGTCAGACCTTGTGTTTCTCCGGGCAGGGATGCCTCTAGAACAGGTCTCCAGGCATGCTGTGGTTTACACGGATGCCTCCACCACCGGCTGGGGGGGCCACGTACAACGGGCAAGCAGTGTCGGGAGTATGGACGGGCCCCCAACTGCACTGGCATATCAATTACCTAGAGTTGTTAGTTGTGCGCCTTACCTTGAACCGTCTCACAGGGTGCTTACAAGGCAAGCATGTGCTGGTCCGATCGGACAAAACGGCGACCATTGCGTACATTAACCGACAAGGTGGTCTGCGCTCCCGTTGCATGTCGCAACTCACCCGCCACCTCCTCCTTTGGAGTCGCCCTCCTTGGCATATTCCTCTGAGGAAGCACAGAGATGGGGTGCCCTGTGTCACCCACGGCCAGACCTCTGGAAACTTTATGTCTGGTCCCTGGATGGGACGCGGAGGTTCTAGGTGACCTACCCCAGGATTTAGTTGACACCATAACTTCGGCGAGAGCACCGTATACAAGACACGCTTACGCTTTGAAGTGGAACCTGTTCATTGAGTGGTGTTCTTCTCACCGAGAAGACCTCTGAAGATGCCCGATCAGAGTCGTGCTGTCCTTTTTGCAGCAGGGGTTGGAGCGAAGGCTGTCTCCCTCCAGCCTTAAAGTCTATGTCACTGTGGTTGCTGCTAACCACGACCCCCTGGAAGGGAAGTCGGTAGGGAAGCATGACCTGGTCATCAGGTTCCTTAGGGGGTCAAGAAGGTTAAATTCTCCCCGGCACCCCTCTATACCCTCTTGGGACCTGTCTCTAGTGCTCAAAGCACTACAGCAGGGCCCATTTGAGCCGTTACAGTGAGGTGAACTAAAGTTTCTTTCAATGAAAACTCTGCTCCTGCTTGCAATGGCCTCCATCAAGAGGGTAGGGGACCTGCACGCATTTTCGGTCGACGATTCGTGCCTAGAGTTCGGGCCGGCTGACTCCCAGGTAACCCTGAGGGTCCAAGTTACACCGGCCTGTCGTCAAACCTTCACCCCGTGGTCAGACCTTGTGTTTCTCCGGGCAGGGATGCCTCTAGAACAGGTCTCCAGGCATGCTGTGGTTTACACGGATGCCTCCACCACCGGCTGGGGGGGCCACGTACAACGGGCAAGCAGTGTCGGGAGTATGGACGGGCCCCCAACTGCACTGGCATATCAATTACCTAGAGTTGTTAGTTGTGCGCCTTACCTTGAACCGTCTCACAGGGTGCTTACAAGGCAAGCATGTGCTGGTCCGATCGGACAAAACGGCGACCATTGCGTACATTAACCGACAAGGTGGTCTGCGCTCCCGTTGCATGTCGCAACTCACCCGCCACCTCCTCCTTTGGAGTCGCCCTCCTTGGCATATTCCTCTGAGGAAGCACAGAGATGGGGTGCCCTGTGTCACCCACGGCCAGACCTCTGGAAACTTTATGTCTGGTCCCTGGATGGGACGCGGAGGTTCTAGGTGACCTACCCCAGGATTTAGTTGACACCATAACTTCGGCGAGAGCACCGTATACAAGACACGCTTACGCTTTGAAGTGGAACCTGTTCATTGAGTGGTGTTTTTCTCACCAAGAAGACCCCCGGAAATGCCCGATCAGGGTCATGCTTTCCTTTCTGCAGCAAGGGTTGGAGCGAAGGCTGTCTCCCTCCAGCCTTAAAGTCTATGTCACTGTGGTTGCTGCTAACCACGACCCCCTGGAAGGGAAGTCGGTAGGGAAGCATGACCTGGTCATCAGGTTCCTTAGGGGGTCAAGAAGGTTAAATTCTCCCCGGCACCCCTCTATACCCTCTTGGGACCTGTCTCTAGTGCTCAAAGCACTACAGCAGGGCCCATTTGAGCCGTTACAGTGAGGTGAACTAAAGTTTCTTTCAATGAAAACTCTGCTCCTGCTTGCAATGGCCTCCATCAAGAGGGTAGGGGACCTGCACATATTTTCGGTCGACGATTCGTACCTAGAATTTGGGCTGGCTAACTCCCTGGTAATCCTGAGGCCCCTTTCGGGCTATGTGCCCAAGGTTCCTACTACCTCTTTCTGGGATCAGGTAGTGAACCTGCAAGCGCTGCCCCCGGAGGAGGTAGACCAAGCCATAGCTTTGCATTGTCTTGTCTGATTCTTGAGAGGGTATGTAGACCGGACGCAGAGCTTTAGGACCTCAGACCAGCTCTTTGTCTGTTATGGAGGCTGGCAGAAGGGGAAGGCCGTCTCTAAGCAGAGGATGGCCCACTGGATTGTGGATGCCATCATCCTGGCTTATCAGGCACAGGGTGTGCCCTGCCCGCTCAGGTTGCGAGCTCACTCTATTAGAAGTGTTGCATCCTCCTGGGCGCTGGCTCATGGTGCCTCGCTGACAGATATTTGTAGAGCTGCAGGCTGGGCAACCCCCAACACGTTCGCTAGATTCTATAGCCTTTGTGTGGAGCTGGTATCCCCCTGTGTTCTCACCTCAAATGGGTAGAGGCACTGAGAGACCCCGGTTTAGTGTCGACTTGCTAGAACTGCTCCAGAGTGTCCGTACTGTAGGCCCTGTCGAGCTTCTCCGTCCCCTCGGCAGCCAGACGTGGCGGAACATCAGGCACCAGGCCCTCACTCTATGAATCCTTGAGAACCGGGGTAGGGCTGGTTTCCATATGTAGAGACCTAAGTGGATCCTATATGTGTAAAGTCCATGGTATAGCCTCAGAGCCTGTGTTTCCCTGGCAGACTTCTGCCATTTCCAAGAGAGTTATAATCACCTCTAATCTTCCATATGCACCTAAACGGTTGTTCATATGTGTAAGTGCTTCCGAAACCTCCTTTGAAAAGGATGGGGCTTCCACAGCATTCCTGTTCCAAGCGGTACGGGTATGTTTTCCCAGTGTTATCCAATCTTACTGAGTGGGTAGTGCTATAACAACAGTGACTGGTCGTGTTGTGAGCCCCGGCTTATACCAAAAAGGGGTGCAGGCAGCTCGCACAGGACACTGGAAGGGGCAGCATCCATGGCGCTTTGCTAGGGATCCCAATTCATCAGTTACAGACGTGACATCGACAGTGACCGACTGAAAGGGAACGTCTCAGTTACATATGTAACCCTCATTCCCTGAAGGAGGGAACGGAGACGTCACGTCCCGTCGCCACAGCTGCTGTACCACTGCTGAGCGGCCGGGTCACCGGCTCAGCTCCTAAGCGAAAACTTGGTGTGCGTTGCACCGGCTGCCTTTTTATGCTCACGCTGTGATCAGCTGAATGCAATTATCACATGCCAATGTGCATTGGCTTGTTTAGTTTACACTCGGGACCTGCACATATTTTCGGTCGACGATTCGTACCTAGAATTTGGGCTGGCTAACTCCCTGGTAATCCTGAGGCCCCTTTCGGGCTATGTGCCCAAGGTTCCTACTACCTCTTTCTGGGATCAGGTAGTGAACCTGCAAGCGCTGCCCCCGGAGGAGGTAGACCAAGCCATAGCTTTGCATTGTCTTGTCTGATTCTTGAGAGGGTATGTAGACCGGACGCAGAGCTTTAGGACCTCAGACCAGCTCTTTGTCTGTTATGGAGGCTGGCAGAAGGGGAAGGCCGTCTCTAAGCAGAGGATGGCCCACTGGATTGTGGATGCCATCATCCTGGCTTATCAGGCACAGGGTGTGCCCTGCCCGCTCAGGTTGCGAGCTCACTCTATTAGAAGTGTTGCATCCTCCTGGGCGCTGGCTCATGGTGCCTCGCTGACAGATATTTGTAGAGCTGCAGGCTGGGCAACCCCCAACACGTTCGCTAGATTCTATAGCCTTTGTGTGGAGCTGGTATCCCCCTGTGTTCTCACCTCAAATGGGTAGAGGCACTGAGAGACCCCGGTTTAGTGTCGACTTGCTAGAACTGCTCCAGAGTGTCCGTACTGTAGGCCCTGTCGAGCTTCTCCGTCCCCTCGGCAGCCAGACGTGGCGGAACATCAGGCACCAGGCCCTCACTCTATGAATCCTTGAGAACCGGGGTAGGGCTGGTTTCCATATGTAGAGACCTAAGGACCTAAGTGATGTGTAAAGTCCATGGTATAGCCTCAGAGCCTGTGTTTCCCTGGCAGACTTCTGCCATTTCCAAGAGAGCAAGAGAGTCCTCTAATCTTCCATATGCACCTAAACGGTTGTTCATATGTGTAAGTGCTTCCGAAACCTCCTTTGAAAAGGATGGGGCTTCCACAGCATTCCTGTTCCAAGCGGTACGGGTATGTTTTCCCAGTGTTATCCAATCTTACTGAGTGGGTAGTGCTATAACAACAGTGACTGGTCGTGTTGTGAGCCCCGGCTTATACCAAAAAGGGGTGCAGGCAGCTCGCACAGGACACTGGAAGGGGCAGCATCCATGGCGCTTTGCTAGGGATCCCAATTCATCAGTTACAGACGTGACATCGACAGTGACCGACTGAAAGGGAACGTCTCAGTTACATATGTAACCCTCATTCCCTGAAGGAGGGAACGGAGACGTCACGTCCCGTCGCCACAGCTGCTGTACCACTGCTGAGCGGCCGGGTCACCGGCTCAGCTCCTAAGCGAAAACTTGGTGTGCGTTGCACCGGCTGCCTTTTTATGCTCACGCTGTGATCAGCTGAATGCAATTATCACATGCCAATGTGCATTGGCTTGTTTAGTTTACACTCAAAGTGGATTGGTCTGTCTAAGCGAGATCCCAATTTGTCGGTCACCGACGTGACGTCTCCATTCCCTCCTTCAGGGAACGAGGGTTACATACGTAACCGAGACGTTTCTCATTAACTTCATAAAACGCCAACATTTTAAAAACTATTAGAAGAGCTCATGAAATCTGACAATGTCTGCAGTGCATGACAACAAACAGGTGTTAAGGAAACTGATGTGGTGTTGTTTGTTGCTATTTAATGCTGTAGGAATAAAAAAAAAATTGTTTGGCTCTTTAAAGGGGACCTTTAGCCTGGTTGTACCCTGTATGCAGTAACTGTGGTATAAGCAGTATATTATAGACCAGACTGTTGAATTGTTACATCAATATATCAGCTGAGGTATAATATCACCTCAGGCGCACATTACATTTTCAATAATTCAGTGGTCCAGTGTCAATTATTCTGTAATGCATGGCATACAGACACTCAAAATAAAAGTTACAGGACTGTTATTTAATTAAGAGTATATATATATATATATATATATATATATTTTTTTTTTTTTTTAAGTATAGCTATCTGGACACGTTACTGTTCTTTAACTTCCCATTAAGTTAAGAATAGATACTCTCATTCTCACAGGGACATTAGTCAACCAGTCACACACATCTTCTGGTTCTTCTCAGCATTATACAGCATAGCCCATGAAAGGTGTTGTCTATTGATTCAAAACAATGCGGTCCTTTACCGTCGAGCAGAGTAAACACATCCATTGCGTTTTGTCACACTGTGCAAGAATAGAAAGGTTTAGAGGAAAAATGGCAGTTGCTAAGTAACCATTTCAGTGGGTAGAACAGCAGATGGTGGTGATGTGATCATGAGTGATTCTGCATGTGTGTGTGTGTGTGTGTGTGTGTGTGTGTGTTTGCGTGAGGCAGATAAAGAGAGAGAGGGGAACTAGAGCAAAGTCCTTGATGAGAGGACCAAGAGATCATCGCTGCATTCAGGAAATTACCCTCGTTGCATAATGTTCACAGACATCACACAACCTCTGGCATCTGTTTGAAGTTCAATGGGATCTTAGATCAAGGCATGCTGGTTTGGATTGCACTAAAGATTTGCCGTACCACTACACTTTGTACATTGTTGAGTTGTTTTAGGAACTGTAAACACACATATCGCTGACATACAAACAGTTTGAGAGCCATTTTGAGGCTAATGATCCATACACAGACTTAAATCAAGCAATCAAACAAAACATGCCATTTACAGCTACAAAAAAAATTAAGAGTCCTATGCTACCACACTTACAAATATAATACAAATAATAATAACATTATTATAATACAATTTAAAAGAAAAATCTGTTTCAGTTTTTCTGTTTCAAAATTTCATGTTTAACCCCCGGAGGAGGTAGACCAAGCCATAGCTTTGCATTGTCTTGTCTGATTCTTGAGAGGGTATGTAGACCGGACGCAGAGCTTTAGGACCTCAGACCAGCTCTTTGTCTGTTATGGAGGCTGGCAGAAGGGGAAGGCCGTCTCTAAGCAGAGGATGGCCCACTGGATTGTGGATGCCATCATCCTGGCTTATCAGGCACAGGGTGTGCCCTGCCCGCTCAGGTTGCGAGCTCACTCTCTTAGAAGTGTTGCATCCTCCTGGGCGCTGGCTCATGGTGCCTCGCTGACAGATATTTGTAGAGCTGCAGGCTGGGCAACCCCCAACACGTTCGCTAGATTCTATAGCCTTTGTGTGGAGCTGGTATCCCCCTGTGTTCTCACCTCAAATGGGTAGAGGCACTGAGAGACCCCGGTTTAGTGTCGACTTGCTAGAACTGCTCCAGAGTGTCCGTACTGTAGGCCCTGTCGAGCTTCTCCGTCCCCTCGGCAGCCAGACGTGGCGGAACATCAGGCACCAGGCCCTCACTCTATGAATCCTTGAGAACCGGGGTAGGGCTGGTTTCCATATGTAGAGACCTAAGTGGATCCTATATGTGTAAAGTCCATGGTATAGCCTCAGAGCCTGTGTTTCCCTGGCAGACTTCTGCCATTTCCAAGAGAGTTATAATCACCTCTAATCTTCCATATGCACCTAAACGGTTGTTCATATGTGTAAGTGCTTCCGAAACCTCCTTTGAAAAGGATGGGGCTTCCACAGCATTCCTGTTCCAAGCGGTACGGGTATGTTTTCCCAGTGTTATCCAATCTTACTGAGTGGGTAGTGCTATAACAACAGTGACTGGTCGTGTTGTGAGCCCCGGCTTATACCAAAAAGGGGTGCAGGCAGCTCGCACAGGACACTGGAAGGGGCAGCATCCATGGCGCTTTGCTAGGGATCCCAATTCATCAGTTACAGACGTGACATCGACAGTGACCGACTGAAAGGGAACGTCTCAGTTACATATGTAACCCTCATTCCCTGAAGGAGGGAACGGAGACGTCACGTCCCGTCGCCACAGCTGCTGTACCACTGCTGAGCGGCCGGGTCACCGGCTCAGCTCCTAAGCGAAAACTTGGTGTGCGTTGCACCGGCTGCCTTTTTATGCTCACGCTGTGATCAGCTGAATGCAATTATCACATGCCAATGTGCATTGGCTTGTTTAGTTTACACTCAAAGTGGATTGGTCTGTCTAAGCGAGATCCCAATTTGTCGGTCACCGACGTGACGTCTC
Organism: Sinocyclocheilus grahami; assembly: GCF_001515645.1. NCBI lineage: Eukaryota > Metazoa > Chordata > Actinopteri > Cypriniformes > Cyprinidae > Sinocyclocheilus > Sinocyclocheilus grahami. Next base: position 220,518 of record NW_015505903.1, read on the forward strand.
CATTCCCTCCTTCAGGGAACGAGGGTTACATACGTAACCGAGACGTTTCTCATTAACTTCATAAAACGCCAACATTTTAAAAACTATTAGAAGAGCTCATGAAATCTGACAATGTCTGCAGTGCATGACAACAAACAGGTGTTAAGGAAACTGATGTGGTGTTGTTTGTTGCTATTTAATGCTGTAGGAATAAAAAAAAAATTGTTTGGCTCTTTAAAGGGGACCTTTAGCCTGGTTGTACCCTGTATGCAGTAACTGTGGTATAAGCAGTATATTATAGACCAGACTGTTGAATTGTTACATCAATATATCAGCTGAGGTATAATATCACCTCAGGCGCACATTACATTTTCAATAATTCAGTGGTCCAGTGTCAATTATTCTGTAATGCATGGCATACAGACACTCAAAATAAAAGTTACAGGACTGTTATTTAATTAAGAGTATATATATATATATATATATATATATATTTTTTTTTTTTTTTTTTAAGTATAGCTATCTGGACACGTTACTGTTCTTTAACTTCCCATTAAGTTAAGAATAGATACTCTCATTCTCACAGGGACATTAGTCAACCAGTCACACACATCTTCTGGTTCTTCTCAGCATTATACAGCATAGCCCATGAAAGGTGTTGTCTATTGATTCAAAACAATGCGGTCCTTTACCGTCGAGCAGAGTAAACACATCCATTGCGTTTTGTCACACTGTGCAAGAATAGAAAGGTTTAGAGGAAAAATGGCAGTTGCTAAGTAACCATTTCAGTGGGTAGAACAGCAGATGGTGGTGATGTGATCATGAGTGATTCTGCATGTGTGTGTGTGTGTGTGTGTGTGTGTGTGTGTTTGCGTGAGGCAGATAAAGAGAGAGAGGGGAACTAGAGCAAAGTCCTTGATGAGAGGACCAAGAGATCATCGCTGCATTCAGGAAATTACCCTCGTTGCATAATGTTCACAGACATCACACAACCTCTGGCATCTGTTTGAAGTTCAATGGGATCTTAGATCAAGGCATGCTGGTTTGGATTGCACTAAAGATTTGCCGTACCACTACACTTTGTACATTGTTGAGTTGTTTTAGGAACTGTAAACACACATATCGCTGACATACAAACAGTTTGAGAGCCATTTTGAGGCTAATGATCCATACACAGACTTAAATCAAGCAATCAAACAAAACATGCCATTTACAGCTACAAAAAAAATTAAGAGTCCTATGCTACCACACTTACAAATATAATACAAATAATAATAACATTATTATAATACAATTTAAAAGAAAAATCTGTTTCAGTTTTTCTGTTTCAAAATTTCATGTTTAATGTGTTACTTGTCATTTCTTTGTAATCATGGAATTTACTTGCAATATCTAAAGTGAATGTTCTTTCTACACTTTTTTTTTTTTGTGTGTACTATATACAGAATTATATTTTCACCGAGCTGGTTCATATTAATGCCACGCAATCCATGTTCTTTTAGATTCCATAATTTTTTTTTTTTTTTAAGCACCGTGATAATGTCATATACGCCTACAATATTTTTTTGTTTGTTTTTTTGGGAATTGTTGATTCCATAAAGAATCTTTGACATCCATGGAAACTTTCCATTTCACAAAATGTTCTTTACAGTGGAAGATTATTAACACAAGATTAATCTTCACATGCATTTATTTAATTTCATTTCTTGACAACTGTTCACTCAAAGGTCCTTTGAGGAACCCAACATGTTTGTTCTATGGCATTGATTCAAAATCCCCTGTTGGAACTTTAATGTTTTTGTAAGTGTAGAGGAACAATTCCACAAAGAACCTTTCAGTTATTAAATAACCATGTTTCCTATAGTTGGAACATTTCAATAATCTGAAGAACTTTAATCCACTAAAAATTACTTTGTGTAAAGTTTCCATGGATGTTAAAGTTCTTCATATAAACATTGCCAATAATGTACTTTTATTTGTAAGAGTGTGATAGATCATTTTCTGTAAATAGCATTACTTACCAGTAAATAAACTAAGCACATCTGTTGTGGACATGCAAAGGTGACATGTCTGCACAAAGCTCTGCAGGTTTCCATACTTCCAAACTTTTACACAATATTGTTCATTACTTTGCAAATTTGTATATGAAATACTTTGACTAATTTCATTTTTCTATCAGCTACCAATTAGCATGCTATTACTTCAGTTTCCATTTAACATGCTTTAACATTTAAATCCATTCAGCAGAATTCCACAGACTTTCCCCCAAAAGCAATGCAGAAAATGCAAAAAACGACTCTGCAAAGTCTGACAAGACCTGGGGCAAAAACAGTGAATAACTGCACATAACTTTAAACAAATAATTTTTATGACACTACAATTTTCTATTCTTCAACCACAGATCATCCCTAATAGATTCTTCAAATGTTTTCAATCCTAGTCAAAAATGTTAAAGGATTATAATCTGAAGCCAGTGGAGCCTATGGGAGTTTTCTAATAGGATTCTAGCAAAGAAAATATAGATATTTTATAACACCCAGTGTTCCAATCATGACATTCTGAATCATGACTAGGGAATAACCATTTTTCCCAAAGTAACACATGTTAGCACTCATTGAAATCTTTCTACCACTGCACACACACACATACAGTGGGGCAAAAAAGTATTTAGTCAGCCACCAATTGTGCAAGTTCTCCCACTTAAAAAGATGAGAGAGGCCTGTAATTTTCATCATAGGTATACCTCAACCTCAACTGGAAAAGATGTGAAACATTAACACTGGATGGGAAGCCAGGTTGCTGTGGAGTTTGTCATTAATATTCATACCTCATAGAGGTTTTATTTGACTAATGAGGTGCCATGTGGCCAGATGAACAATTACAAGTGATGAGAGCGGCCTGGTGGGAAGGTTTATGTGCAACATGGTGCCTAAAGGTCTTGACATCTGCTTAGTTTGGGCAATGGCACTTTTGGACACAGACTGGCTTCTGGTCATAACATGAATGGTTGTTATGTGACCACCAAGGGGCACATTGCGACATAACAAAACATAGCGGGACACAGCAAGTCTGTCTGGGGTGACATGTGCTGTTAATAAAAACATCTGCTCAGATAGAAGTGACTGCTCTGGACAAATGGATAATCAGACACAATTTACAAATGGGAAATAGATTAAACGTATGCTTTAAACATTAAAAGCATACTTCAAAAACCACATGGTTTTATTTCTTTCATAGACAACACAAAATATGTATCCAAACTGCTTTTTTCCATGCAATGGATTTATTTTGTGATGAGTGTCTATCAACCACAAAAAAACGTAGAAGTTTAACAGTAATAGAAGAAGTCTAGTTTTGTACAGTCTTGTATAAATGTTCTGGAGCCAGATAATAGTTTTGTGTGAGGAACAGACCAGAATTGTTGATCAAGGAAGAAGTTAAAATCATACAGATTTTGAGGGTCTGTAGCAGATGATGATGAAACTTTAATTTTATTTAAAAATGAAGCAATTAAAAGGGACGTTCACCCACAAGTGAAAATGTTTACTCACCCCCTGTCACGATCTCTAGCTAGAGTGCCCATAAACTCCAACAGAGGGAACTCCACCCCTGACTCTTGCCATGCTCACAGACTAAATTCCCCATAACCATTTGCCTGGACTCATCATCACTTATTGCATTCACCTGTGTCCTATTAACTCCACCAGTCACACTATAAAGGTTGCACTCATCCACACACATGTAGCGTCTGGACCAATCAGACACACCATTTTTCATTTGATTTAACAAATCAATTATTCATTAGATTAACAAATCGTCACAGTCCCCTCACCCAATAAACTGGATGCCAGGATGTCTGCAATGACACAAGGCCCAGGACCCTGGTTACCATGGCAACCCTGACACCAGATACATTTACGACCTAATGGAATTAGGTGGAAAGGTGGAAAGGTGGGGAAAATCACTGCCTTTTCCATAAGGAAAATCCCCAAGGCACAGTAGGAATGGACTTTTCTGCTAATTAATTCATAGGAAAACTTTTATTTGAATGAACACACATAGCCTTCAGGTCATTGTGTATATTATTGCTGTCTTGTATATTATCTGTTGTATTGTAGACTATTTTATGCATGCTTATGATAGAACCACTCATTCATGTAACCTCCCATCCAGACGTCGTCTCTTTCAGGGAAGACCTTGCATTTTCCAACATGACAATGCCAGACCACATACTGCATCAATTACAACATCATGGCTGCGTAGAAGAAGGATCTGGGTACTGAAATGGCCAGCCTGCAGTCCATATCTTTCACCCATAGAAAACATTTGGCGCATCATAAAGAGGAAGATGCGATAAAGAAGACCTAAGACAGTTGAGCAACTAGAAGCTTGTATTAGACAAGAATGGGACAACATTCCTATTCCTAAACTTGAGCAACTTGTCTCCTCAGTCCCCAGACGTTTGCAGACTGTTATAAAAAGAAGAGGGGATGCCACACAGTGGTAAACATGGCCTTGTCCCAACTTTTTTGAGATGTGTTGATGCCATGAAATTTAAAATCAACTTATTTTTCCCTTAAAATGATACATTTTCTCAGTTTAAACATTTGATATGTCATCTATGTTGTATTCTGAATAAAATATTGAAATTTGAAACTTCCACATCATTGCATTCTGTTTTTATTCACAATTTGTACAGTGTCCCAACTTTTTTGGAATCGGGTTTGTAGTATGTTAGACTAGTTTAAGTGTTTATGTAGTTAATAAAACCTTACTTGTATCACACTTGACGTGGTTCATTGTTTGCTCATAACTGGAGTCACTTAATCATGCAGATTTATGCTACAAGCTCTTTGTAGAATTGTACAGTAAGAAAGTTATTTCCCTTAACCAGGAAATTAACGTTCTTAGAATTGACAGACAGTTGACCCTGAGAGGTCAGCTAAATATCTACAGCGGATCTAAATATTCATAATTAATTATAACTAGTTATGATTAATTATTCATATTTCCCCATGAGCTGATTCGCTACACAGACTTTGCTGATTATTGATAGCCTGTTACATATTTGTGTTTTCCCGTGTTTCCAAGTTGCTTGTTGTCTTGCCTTGCCTTGTGGTTTGACCCTGCTTATTCTGGATTAAACCTTTTTGCTGTTGATTTTGCTGGTCTGTTTTGACCACTCTTGTAAATAAAGCCTACACTTGGATCCTCAACCCTGTTGTCACGTCCCCATGTTACAGAATAATCAGCCAAACCCGGATCCAGCAACTTTATGAGTGCATCCAGACCAGCAAAGATGAATCCAGCAGCACAAATCATGTATCTCCATCAAGGAGATCGGCCCATCGATGACTATGTAATGGATTTTGTTGAGCTGGCTCATTTGACCAACATGGACGAGGTATGCCTCATGATCGTTTTTCGAGGAGGGCTGTCTGAGCCACTTAGTTTGATCATGCCTCACTGAACTTTGGAATCTTATATTGATCTAGCCTTACAATTAAGTGGTTCTCAATTTACTGTGGGTGTTGTGGAGGGGGAACACAGCACTCCTGCAGTATCTCCAATTTCAGTGTCTCATCCCATCATGGCCGCCGTTCCAGAGTCTCATCCCGTCATGGCCGCCGTTCCAGAGTCTCCTCACGTCATGGCGACCTTTCCCAATGCCTTAAGGTCAATTCCAAGGCGTACGAGACTGTCATCCAGTGTGGAGGATCTTCCACTGATGTTGGCCAGAGCAGCGGGCATTCCAAGGCCTCAGCCCTAGTCCTCACAGAGACTGTTCCCCTGTACTCAGTGCTCCCTGTAATGGCAGTCGCCATTCTATGTGTTTGGGTCACACACACCACCGCAGTTCCCCCAGAGGTGGCAGCCTGCGCTGCAGAACCTCCCGAGGCGGTGGCATCCTTTCCAGTCCCTGAGTCCGCTCACGAGCCTGCTTCAGTCCCTGAGTCCGTGCCAGAGACTTCTCCTGTCCATGAGTCTGCCCCACAGGTATCCGCTGCAGAATCTCCAGAGGTGGTGGCACCAGTTTATGAACTCTCTGCCTGCCCTGCCACGGCCAAGTAGGCCGTTCATGAACTCTCTGCTTGTCCTGTTATCGCCAAGAAGGCTGTTTATGAACTCTCTGCTTGTCCAGTACCAGTCAAGGAGGCCGTTCACTAACTCTCTGTCTTTTCTATCCCAGAGACTAAACCTGAACTGTTTTATAAAAAGGTTCCACCAAGCCTCCCACACCCTCCACCTCTGTCTCTGCCAGCTAGCCCCTCAGCTCTGTCTCTGCTGCTCCCTGTCTGTCCCTCAGCTCATGGTTTGTGGGACGTATGCTGTGTGGATTCGCTGTGGGACTTCCAGTCTCCAGCTACATCATGGTTGAGGGATCCCTGGTCTTCGCCTTCAGCCTCTGAGACCCGGACTCCACTTCAGCCCTTCGACCCATCAGCTCCACCTTGGCTCCTGGCTCCCTCGTCTCCACCATGGCCCATCAGACCACCAGCTCCACTGGGCTCCCTCGTCCCTCCGGCTCCGCCTTGGTCGGTCGTTCTCCTACCCACGCTTCAGGACTACACTCCTCCGGCTTCGCCTCGTCCCTTCATCCCTCTGGCTCCGTTGGACTCCTCCCTCCCCTCGGCTCCACCTTGGTCCTCTGTTGCTCCCGCTCCACCGCAGTCTTCCGGATCCTCACCTGTGCCTCAGTCGCCTGAGCCGTCAGCTCCGCCATGGCCCTCCGGATCCTCAGTGTCTCCTTGGCTCTGCGGCTCTCCATCTCTGCCCTAGGCTCCTCTTCCACCGGCTCCGTCTCCATCAGTCGGGGCCCTGGTGGCGACAGCCCTTCTTCCACCATGGCTCCTCCCTCCATTTACTCCACCGTGGGCCTCCATCATGGCTGTGCTCTGCTGGCTTTGCCTCAGTCCCAGTTCCCCCACTTCCACATGGACCTGACCCTCCATCCCTCCCCCTATTTCGCCACCACTCCATCTCCCTCCTGGACTCATTTCTGTTCTCATCTGGGAACTTCTGGAAGCTGCTCCTTAAGGGGGGGCTCTGTCACGATCTCTAGCTGGAGTGCCCATGAACTCCAACAGAGGGCACCCCACCGCTGACTCTTGCCACGCTCACAGACTACATTCCCCATAATCCTTTGCCTGGACTCATCATGACTTATTGCATTCACCTGTGTCTTATTACCTCCATCAGTCACACTATAAAGGTTGCACTCATCCACACACACTTTGCTGATTATTGATAGCCTGTTACGTCGTTGTGTTTTCCTGTGTTTTCAAGTTCCTTGTTGTCTTGCCTTGCCTTGTGTTTTGACCCTGGCCTGTTTATCCTGGATTATATACCTGTTTGCTGTTGATTGGCCTTGCCTGTTTTGATCACTCTTATAAATAAAGCCTGCACTTGGATCCTCAACCCTGTTGTCACTTCACCACATTACACCACCACGTTGTTCAAAACCTGTAAGAATTTCTGAACACAATATATTTTGAAGACCCAAACAGGTAGCCATTGACTTCCATAGTATATATATATATATATATATATATATATATTCATATATTTTTATATTTAAATGGAAAATTGAATATTTTTATATATATATATATATATATATATACTTTGAAAGGCTATGAATGGCTATCAGCAACTGTTTAGTTTTTCAAATGATCTTGTGTTCAACAGAATACATAAATTCATACAGGTTTTGAACAACATGATGGGGAGTAAATGATGACAGAATTTTTATTTTTGGCCAAATTATCCCTTTAAGCTGAATCTTTTAAGGTAAATATTTATTTTTCTTAACTTGCCAAGACTCAGTCTTGCATTGTTCTATAAGATATGTTTTTTAAAAAAAGTTACATTTTCTATGACAGGTTAACCCATTCTCCCAAGAAAGAAACTTGTAATCTTGAGCGCAAATGGAGAAAAACTAACTTGGAAGTTTTCAGAATTCCATGGAAAAACAGTATGTCCAGCTATAGACAGGCTCTAAAAGCTGCCAGGGTCGAGCCTACCTGCAAACTCATTGAAAATAACCAAAACAACCCAAGGTTTTTATTTAGCACAGTGTCTAGATTAACAAATAATCAGACGTTACCCAAACTAAATATTCTCTCACAGTTTAGTAGTAATGACTTTATTAATTGTTTCAGTGATAAAATAGATAGCATCAGAAATACAATAACAAATGTAGAATCTACAGCATCTTGTGTTTCAGCTTCATTCATCGCACCCAAAGAAAAATTGCAGTGCTTTACAGCTATAGGACAGGAAGAGCTAAATAAACTTATCACTGAATCTAAACCAACAACATGCTTAAGAGTTGTTACCTGTAGCAGAAGAACCGCTTCTCAATATTTTTAACTCATCGTTATCTCTAGGTCACTTCCCAAAACCTGTCAAGATGGTGATTATTAAGCCTCTTATTAAAGCCGGGTTCAAGCTACAGGAGTTTTAAAATCCTAACCGATTATGAAATCTGTTTGCAGCACCCACATAAGGAGAATCTTCACATCTCTCATCTTCTGCTCTCAAATCAAAAACAAGCACACACTACAAGATTTTATTAAGATTATCATGCCCTAGGGAGCGCCTCACGTGATCTCACACAACAGATCGTCATTAACGTTGCAGCAATGTTTAAAAAAGGTGAGCTTTTACACTCTTTGTCCTTACGGTTGTGGTACGTTTTTGACACAAAACAGTTGCTTTATTGCAAAACATCCACAAGCAGTTTCTCCATCTCCTCTATCTAACGAACCCATACAGCAGCTTGTTTTGCTGATGTAATCATATCCGTCATCATCCTGATTTAAAACCTAAATGTTTGATATGATCGGGGTAGCCCCATTTGTGTGCGAGCAGATCGGGAGGTGCCAGATTCGGAACCGACCGAGGTCCTAGACAAGATTTTTTCTCCGATTCTCAGGAGGGGAAATCAAGGATACATCAGCCTAAAACTCCTGTAGTGTGAGCCCAGTTTCAGAAACCACAACTAAATCCTATTAAACTGGCAAATTGCAGACCCATTTCAAATCATCCATTTATCTTAAATTTTTTTTAAAAAGTTGTGTCTGCTCAATTGTGCTCCTTCCTGCAAAAACTTATATCTTTGAAGAATTTCTTCACTTCACTGCACTTGTTAAAATTACAAATGACTTGCTTCTTGCATCAGACCAAGGCTGCATCTCATTACTAGTTCCAATTCAGGAACTCGAGCTGCATCGAAACGCTATGGGAATGCCTTCATCATGACCATGCTCTGAATCACGTGTGTAATCAGTCCAATGGATGTGCAAGATGTCACAGGCGGGGTGACAGTGACCAGGATGCTTAAAAGCACATGCGGTGGATACAGTTGCAGCTTTCTGTCATTCAGTAAGCGCTCTGTGTGTGTGTCAGTCGCTATTTGTTGTGAGTCTTATTTAGTGTTGTTTGTCCTCTTATAAGCTCCATTATGTAAAAGAAGCATTCAGCGTTTCAATGGGGTCATTCCCACTCTGGTGGGCCCCGAGCAGGTTCTGGTAATGGAACAATAAATAAACACTCTCTTGAGGAAAGAGGCCATCGAGGTGGTCCCTCCTCTCAACAGAGAGTCCGGGTTCTACAGCCGATACTTCATCATCCAAAGAAGGATGGAAGTTCCTGAGGCTTGCTTTTGGGGGCAAAAGCTTACTGGATTCTTCCGTTCGGCCTTGCACTCTCACCCCGCACTTTCACAAAGTATGTGGATGCTGCTCTGGCTCCTCTGCCACTCCAGGACATCCGCATACTCAACCACACGTTGACGATTGGTTGATATTAGGAGCAGATGGCGGTTCGGCATCGAGATGTCCTTCTCACTCACATGAAAGAGCAGGGGTTAAAACTAAACGCCAAGAAAAGTGTGATTTCTCCATTACAGAGGACCACTTATCTGGGCATGGTGTGGGATTCGACTACGATGCAGGCATGTTTGTCTCCTGCTCGGATCGAGTCGATCCTCACTGCAGTCGCAAGAATAAGAGAAGGCCAGTCACTCACTGTCAAGCAGTTTCAGAGATTGCTGGGTCTGATGGCAGCTGCGTCCAACGTGATACCTTTTGGCCTGCTGTACATGAGACCCCTACAGTGGTGGCTCAAGACCAAGGGGTTATCCATGAGGGGAAACCCGATCCGTATGCTCAAGGTCATGCAGCGATGCCTACGTGCCTTAGACATGTGGAGGAAACCTTGGTTCTTGTCTCAGGGCCCGGTGCTGGGAGCTCCTTGTCACCACGTAACTCTAGCGACAGACACTAGCATTGAAACACTCCCTCCCGGACCTAAGATATCGCCATGTGTTGGTGTGCAGTTGGTACAGTGCTGGAGTTCCTGCAGGCCTGATTGTCCGCAGGGTTGACCCACTCCACCTTGAAGGTCTACGTGGCGGCAATTGTGGCCTACCATGCCCCTCTCGGTGGCCAGTCAATGGGCAGACACCCCCTGGTTACACATTTCCTCCGCGGTGCACTGTGGCTGAGGCCTCCGGCCAGAGAAGCTTTTTCTAAGCGGTGGATCAGGTTGCTATTTCATAACCTCTAGTCCTCTGATCTCCCCTCTCCTTTGGGGGTCAAGGCTCACTCCTTCTGAAGTTGGCCTTTGGGTGGGATATCCCCGCCAACTTGTCAGGTGCCTACCTGCATTCTGCGCCACTCCTGACTCCTTTCTCTCGCCTTAGCTTTGCTCTTCTACATTAGTCAGGGATTTGTATGTCTGGCGGCGTGGGCATACTCGTTCCCATAGCGTTTCGATGCAGCTCGAGTTCCTGAAGTGGAACGTCTCCAGATTACGCATGTAACCATGGTTCCCTGAGGGAACGAGACGCTGCATCTCAGTGCCATACTTCCAGCATCCCTGCGCCACTACCCTCCACTCGTCGCCACTACCCTCCACTCAGCACTCACACACCTGGACAAAAAAGACTCATACGTCAGATTAGTTTTTTGCACTACAATCATTATATCTTCACTGTTTTACTTTTACTGGTTTGCACTCTATCTGCCATATGCCTTGTGCTTTATATATATATATTTTTTTTTTTACATTTTACCTTATTTGTATATTTGTATAGTTGTATTTTGTATTTAATCTGTACCTATCTGTATTTATGTTATCTGTATGCACCAAGGGTCTGAGAGTAACGCAATTTCAATTCTCTGTGTGTATGTGCTCTACATGTGGAAGAATTGACAATAAAGCAGACTTGACTTGAGTGCTTACTTCATTTCCCAGAAGCTGCCGCTGTATCCACCACACGTTCTTTTAAGCGTCCTGGTCACTACATCACCCCGCCCATGATATCTCGCCCATCCATTGGACTGATTACACACGTGATTCAGAGCGTGGTCACGATGAAGGAGTTCCCATAGCATTTCGACACATATTCTTGTTCCCTCGGAGAATGTCTCCGTTCCCTCCTTCAGGGAACGAGGGTTACATATGTAAAAGAGATGTTCCCTTTCAGTCTGTCACTCTCGACGTCATTGGGATTCCTTCCAATGCGCCACAGGTGCTGCCCCCTCCAGTGCCCTGTGTAGGCCCCTAGACCCTTCATATAAGGCAGACGATAGGACCGGGCTCTACACAAAGAAAGTCGACCACTGCTGTTCCTCGCAACCCAACATTAGGACTTCGATAACACTGGGAAAGCGTGCCCTATACATTTGGAAAGGGCATGCTGCGGAGTCTCATGTGGAGTACTCATGTGGAGTAACCCCATTTAATTCCACTCAATGGGGTTGTGATGGGCAGAAATAGCAGCAACATAAACCTTAAGAGTGGAGGGGGACAGCCTACACTCCAACCCTTGCTGCAAGAAGGAAAGCACGGCTCTGACCGAACATCTCCGGGGGTCCTCCTGTTGAGAGGAACACCATTCGACGAACAGGTTCCACTTCAGCGCATAGGCCCGTCTTGTGGATGGAGCTCGTGCTGAAGAGATAGTGAGAGCTACCTCCTGGGGTAGGTCACCTAGAACCTCCACATCCCATCCAGGGACCACACATGGAGTTTCCACATGTGCGGACACGGGTGCCAGAGGGTGCCCCATCTCTGAGAAAGCAGATCCTCCCTCCGAGGAATCGGGCAGGGAGGGGCTGTCGCGAGGAGTATGAGTTCTGGGAACCAGGCCCTGTTGGGCCAATATGGAGCCACTAACAAGACCTGCTCCTCATCCTACCTGATCTTGCATAGTGTCTGTGCGAGCAGGCTCACTGGGGGGAACGCATATTTGCGCAGGCCACGGGGCCAGCTGTGTGCCAGTGCATCTGTGCCAAGCGTTGCCTCGATTAGGGAGTAGAACCACTGGCAAACAGGTCTGCCTGAGCAACTCCGTACCATCTCCAGATCAGCTGAACCGCCTGGGGGTGGAGTCTCCACTCCCCTGGAAGTGCTCCTCGAGACAGCTTGTCGGGTGCCCGATTGAACACTCCTGGGATGTGGATGGCAAGAAGGGACCTCAGATGCTTCTAATTCCAGAGGAGGAGGTGGCGGGTGAGTTGCGACATGTGATGGGGAGCGTAAACCACCTTGCCAGTTGATATACGCCGGTATATATTCACTGTATTGTCCGTGCGGACCAGTACGTCTCGGCCCCAAGGTGCACTGCCAGCAACTCGAGACAATCTTCTAATTCCAGAGGAGGAGGTGGCGGGTGAGTTGCGACATGTGATGGGGAGCGTAAACCACCTTGCCAGTTGATATACGCCGGTATATATTCACTGTATTGTCCGTGCGGACCAGTACGTCTCGGCCCCAAGGTGCACTGCCAGCAACTCGAGACAATTGATATGCCAATGCAGTTGAGGCAGTTCAGCACCGACTGAGCATGTTCCTGGGTGAGGCATGCCATCTGGCTGACCAAATCCAACTCCATGCCGAGAAAAGAGATCCTCAGCGTTGGCACGAGTTTGCTCTTTTCCCGGTTGACCCAAAGACCCAACTGGCTGAGATGTCTGAGCACCAAGTCCCTGTGTGCGCACAACTGATCGCGAGACTGTGCGAGTATGAGCCAGTCATCGAGATAGTTGAGGATGCGCACCCCCTGTTCTCTCAAAGGAACAAAGTTTGCCTCCACGACTTTGGTGAAGAGGCGAGGCGACAGTGACAGCCCGAAGGGCAGGACCTTGTACTGATATGCCCGACCCTTGAATGCGAACTGCAGGAATGCAGTTCCTTAACACGTGCCAGCGTTCCTGACCATTCTGATGTGCCAGGAAACGACCACATCCAGAAATGCACGGGTGATAAGACATCTTTAAAAAGACATGATCACCCGTGTTGCTCTTTTAGAGATTGCTCTTATTGCTGAAGCAGGCAGGGGAGCTGGCCACCACACACTTCAAGTGTGGCTGTCTGCTCGAAGGATGATCTTTTTTTCTTTCCTTGAGACCACTGCTGCAACGCCGTAATGCCCGCACTCGTTCTCTTGAAATCACTCAAAGAGGAGAGCAGTAGTTATGCGACACCACTTGGCTCCGAAGTGAAAAGATGAATTAATGCGGTGCACCTGCTGCCTCTTATACCCACACAGTGGGGTGTGGCAGCTAGATGCGAAATCTGCATGCCAATATCCATTGGCTCATTTAGTTACACACGAAGTGGATTGGTCTCCCTGGCAAGATCCCAATTTGTCTGTGACGACTGAAAGGGAACCATGGTTACATGTGTATCCTGGATACGTTTTACTTGATCTTAGTGCTGCGTTTGACACTATAGATCATGACAAACTCATAGATCAATTACAAAACTATACAGGTATTCAAGGGAAAACAGCATTCTCCCATTTTAGAAACATTGCCAAGCTACGAAACATGTTACTTGTTTCTGATGCAGAAAATCTAGCTCATGCATTCATGACCTCTAGACTGGACAATTGTAATGCACTGCTAGGTGGTTGTCCTGCATCTTCAATAAACAAGTTACAGGTAGTCCAAAATGCAGATGTAAGAGTCCTTACCAGGTCAAGAAAATATGATCATATTACCCCAATTTTAAAAAATCTCCACACTGGCTACCTCTTAAGCTCCGTATTAGTTACAAAATATTACTACTTACGTTTAAGGCCCTGAATGGTTTAGCTCCTGCGTACATAACCAGTCTTATATCACGCTACAATCCATCACACTCCCTAAGGTCGCAAAACTCTGCACTTTTGGTAGTACCAAGGATAGCAAAGTCCACTAAAGGAGGTAGAGCTTTTTTTACATTTGGCTCCTAAACTGTGGAATAGCCTTCCTGATAATGTTTGGGGTTCAGATACACTCTCTCTGTTTAAATCTAGATTAAAGACTCATCTCTTTAGCCAGTCATTCACATAATATATCTCATAACCTTGTACTTAAATGCACATTATCATTCTTTGCTTAGTTTGAACACATTATAATTTTTTGCTTGGTTTGAACAACAGCTACGGAAATTTTTCTCCATTTGCTTCTCTGTTTCTGCCACAGGATTGACATTCCGAGGTAACTAGGAATTACAAAAGCTTCAGTCTGGATCAAACCCTTACAAAGATCTGAGATGACTAAACTCCTGAGAAGAGATGATAACAACCCTGAACCAACATACAAAACTACCAAATTTTCTGTGAAGCTGCTTTACAATGATTTCTATTGTGAAAAGTGCTATACAAATAAACGTGAATTGAAATTAACTGAATTTTGATTCGCTTATTTTTTCAAATCATTTGAATCTATTAACTGATTAGTGTATTGATCCATTCAGTGATCCATTATGTAGGTTACATCGGTACGCCAGCAGGTTGTGGCCAGTGAGTTTCTTGTTGGGAATAATAAATAAATCCTTGGCTGTTTCTGAAATTGCATAATCTCTAAGCAGGTCCTTCTTTGTAATAATTAGTTACTTAGCGATCATAATAATATTATGCTTTGAACGTGTATAGTATGTATGTTCTACATTTGTCATGTTGTCATTGTCATGTTACCTTCCAGCATCAGTTTCGTCACTTCACTGTCTTTCACAGATCTTCTCCCGTGGTCTCATGGGACAGTAAAGTGTCCATCAGATGTGCATTTCAGAACGTACAAGTAGTATGTAGGTCATCCAGGGACATGAATACAGACATACTACTCTGTTCACATACTGTTATTATTCTACTATAAAGTAGGGAAGTATGTGATTTCTGAAGCAGCCATTGTGTTATTCGCTCAACAAATTAGTTGTTCACAAATACTCTTTATCCTTTATTTTTCCAGCTGAAGAATAATAAAAACATTGACAGGCAATAAGAATCTATTTTTAATAAACTTGAAAATTTAAAGTGGCAGACATAACTACTATAATGAACAGAATGCTATCATGCGTTGGTGTACACGGGTAATATAGTTAACTTTATAATAGTTATCTTTATATGTATTGTTCTTGGTGTGAAGGGCCCTTAAGAGACACAGAAAATACTGTTTAAGCATTATTAACATAGTCCAAAAATGTTTTTTTTTCTCTGCAGGGTGTGACTTCTATCAAACCATAAAACAGCAGCCTAAATAAATGAATCATGTGTTTTAGTAACATTTTTAAACTGTGTTGGGAAACGATTTACTATTGCATTGTTTATGATTTACATTTTGCGCTGTTCACATAAGCAGTGCATTTCCAATAGACTAATCACAGTTAACGTTATTTTAATTGTGTATGGCCATCAGTCATTTCTCCACATTCATAATTGGGGATTATACTTTGTGCACACCTATTAAACATGCCTTAGTGCTTCACTCTTTTCATGGAACAGCTTTCCCTCCTCTCTTATTGTTGTTACTGGCACTGTTTCCATGAAGAGCATTTTAGTATTTTCGTTACTGATTAGTAGGGTTTTTGTTAAGATGATTTTCTTACATTTGTACTGACTGATTCAACACTCTCAAAAAAAGAAAAAAAGAAAAAAAAGCCACATATTCCTGACCCTGTTGTGCATGCAATTTGAAATTTTGAATCAGTATATAATTAATGTTTTTAAATTGCAATTAAAAAAGCTGCAGATTATACTAATTATTTATATTAAATAATAATAATAATATTATTATTATTATTATTATTATTATGGAATACAAATGTTTAATTAAATAAATGTTACTATAATATTAAAAATTTTACTATAAAACTAAAATGACAATACTAAATGTGCAATACAATTGCAATAAGTAATACTGCAATACTAGCATTTATGTCTTAATTTCTTCATTTTCAAACATTAAACAGTCAAGCTGTTATTTTGGTTGGAAACCGCAGGGGGCCCTTAAAACTTTTCTTTTGTTGTCAACAGGCGATTTATAAGCACTTATTATTACGAGTTTGTGAGAATGGTTGGTGCACATTCTGGTCCCAAATGCACGTTACAAGCAACTCAAACTCAGAACACATGCTGAGTTGGTGGGGAAGCATTTACTGAACAGAGCCACTTTGAAACACTGAAAACAAGTAAATACTATATTTATTAAATTAAACTGCAGCCTACGCAATTTGATAATCACACTAATCCATATCGCGGTTTCGATTCACCATGCAGCCCTATTTTATAGCATTACTTCAGTCATGTTTATTCATCTGGTAGTGAGGTAACATTTAGTGCTTTGTCTATATGCTTATGAGCAATAGTTCATTATCAGATAACATTACATACTTTGACACCTGCATTACTGTGTTGGTTACAAAGCAGATTTTAGTAGTTTCAAGTAGGCTAATATATTAACATTACATCAGTTAATTAAATAAGCAGGCAGGAACTGTAAAACTGTAAAATATACCCTGTTTACATGTTTTTGTGAAATTTTCTGACATGGATAAAGATAATCTTACCAGCTTTAATATTGGCTTAATATGAAGCTTGGGCTACAACCAAGCTCTAAAAAAATACCACCACAAGCTTCTGCTGGCTATCTGTCTTCATTAGTTGCTTCAAAGTTTAATCACACATCAGTGCTTGTGCCCGCACATTGCAGAACACTTGAAATCCTCATGTCATATGCTTCATATTGTTACTGCACATATTTGCAATGCAAGTCTATTTGTATGAGACAGCAGGAGCAGCTTTTATTGTATTTGTAATCAGTGCATTGCTTTAAAAAGGCTTGTCCTGGCACTAAAGCTAGAGATCTATTTGAACGCCTGCAACATACTGTATATACTGCAGAACAATGTTAACGCCTTACTGCACAGTAATCATATTTAGTAATTCAAAATATGATTAGTTCATTGACTCATTTTAAAATGTATCCATATTTCAGCATATTGAAATGACATGTTTGTTTATGGATAAATAAATACTGTTTTAATTTGTTTGCACAATGGTCAGAATACATTTCATGCATTACTTTGACTTTGGCCTTAATCCACATGACTTGGTAGTCTGGAAGCAGTATTTATTTATTTATTTTTTTCTTTTTGCAATTGCACCACAGAAGTTATCCCTTCATTTTGCTTCATTTAACTTTTGACTGCAACTGGCTCCCAAGCTCTTGTTCAAGCTTATTTAAAGATGGAAAGCCCTTTGATACACTTCTCATGTTTTACAGTATGTACATCCACATTATTTCAAGATATATTTTCATCTGCATTTTATTAGAACCTAACATTTTTAAGCATTGCCAGTGTAAATCATTAATTATTAACTCAGCTTGGCCTGCATCAAAATATCTTTCCATTCTGCTGATGCAAAAGATCAAATTAATTTCTCTGATGTCAAATCAGTTCATTCTCAAATACAGTGAAGCAGAGTTACTCAGTATCCCATCCTAACAGGTGACAGAGATCCAAACATAAACTAATTGGGTGTGCAGTGGTCAATCACATCTGCTTCTATTCAGCTGCTCTGTGACTGCTCCTTCCATACACACTGGTGCTGTGAGAAACTAATTTACTGCATAGAGGGGTGGGCAGACAAAGAGAACACTGGTTATATTAGTGATGGATTGCATGTTTTTTTGCATCATTTCAAATCATATTATTTATTATATTTGATTATTAATTATAGATTTGTAGCACCTCAGTATTTGAATGCGCTCTTGTTACATTATAGTCCTCCACATCCGCTGCGTTCTCAAAACTCTAGCAATTTGATAATACCTAGAATATCAAAATCAACTGCGGGTGGAAGATCCTTTTCCTATTTAGTGCCCAAACTCTGGAATAACCTACCTAACATTGTTCGGGAGGCAGACACACTCTGTCAGTTTAAATCTAGATCAAAGACCCATCTCTTTAACCTGGTTGACACATAACACACTAACACATTTCTAATATTCAAATCTGTTAAAGGATTTTTAGGTCTGTCGCCTCTGGCGTGCTTAGTTGGGGACATTTCATTTCCAGCGATATCGTTGACTTGATTGCACAGATACTATTTAAACTGAACTGAGCTGGATGATGAGATCACTGAATTCAATGATGAACTGCCTTTAACTGAAAAATGAGTTTTTACTATTGTCACTTTGCATTATTGACACACTATTTTCCTAATTAATGCTATACAGTTGCTTTGACACAATCTGTATTGTTAAAAGTGCTATATAAATAAAGGTGACTTGACTTGACTTGACTATTATGCCACTAGCATTTATATAATGTGAAATTTTAAGATGAGTCTAGCAATGTCCTTGAAGATTTCAAGTAGCATTATTATATTTAGCAGACAGATGTTCACATCAATTTATAGTAAAGGAGGGAGCTAGAGCAGACAACATCACAAAAATATGGGTCATAATAATGCAATAACGTGTTCAGTATTATTTTGCGTATTGTACTAATTTTGACATTTAGGCACTTTGGAAAATGTATTGCAAAATATTTGTAGAAATTGTAAAAAAAAAAAAAAAAAATGTACACGCACATAAACAGAAGGGAGAAAACGAGATATAAAAGAAAATGAAGAAACGGAAAAGGGAAGTGAAATGAAGGTGCTGTCCAAGAGAGAACTTTTAATTATTTTGCATGGCCTGAGACTAAGGATTTAGACATTTTTATGTGATGGCCATACACATAATAGGGTTGTCTGTGGTTCCAAAATTTGTTGTGGGCGTATGACCTGGATGAGTGTGAGATTTCCCAGCCTGAATTGGTGTCCCAGTCCGGCCCTGAGGTTGGCCCAGAACCAAGGGTCCTATGCTTTCTGCATTACAGAAAAATTTATATATATATATATATATATATAGTTTGATACACACATAAACTCAAACGGCCTAAATGAAATTTTGGTTTCACTTGAAGAAATTTTGACAGAAATATATTGGAATTGTAGTAAAATTAATATATTGGTATTGTAGTAATATTAAAATCACACAAATGTCAGTGAAATGAAACTGCACATATTTTGTGTACAAAAGCATCCTGTCATTAGAAATATCGCACAATAAAGATATTTGTTGATGATACATCTGATTACCATGGTTTTTGATTATGCATTTTACAAAACATAAAACAAACAATCCAGAAATATAAAAATATTATATAAAATAAAATGTTTATTATTATTATTATTATTATATTGTTGTTAAAACTGTAATACATTATTTAATTGTTAAAATTGTATGAATTCAATTGATTAGGCATGCTTTTTGATTATCAAAAGTTCAATCAAATTTCATAGGGCCCTATGAAACGTTGGGGGTTACTGACACCACAAGCCCTGATTAAGCAGGCCATTTAGCATTTCAAATGTGAGAATACGTTTTATTCTCCATGAAATTAACAAACATGTGCAAACACTATTTTCCCAGTACTTACTTATTTGTATCAGAGGAATTAATCAGGTGTTAATAGCACTTGTGCCACAGCACAGCTATTTGCTGAATATTTATATTAGCTGGCCTGGAGGGGGTACAATACTATATAGTAAAGCACCATATGATTATCCTGATTATATAATTATATTATAGTATGATTATCTGCAATCTTGTGCTAATGGCCAAAAGCTAAGCTGCTATTCAGAATAACACCACTTTTGTGCTTCTGATATTGCTTGAGAATTGTTGGTGTATGGTTTGGCAATGAAGATACTAATATATATATA
>NW_015505903.1:240793-251320 GCF_001515645.1 Sinocyclocheilus grahami
ATATTTTATATATATATATATATATATATATATATATATATATACTGTATATATATATATATATATATAATAAAATCTATATTTCTTTTTTTACCTTTCAATGTCTACTAGTACATAAAAAAATAAATATGTCTACAAGGAAGATAAAACTTATTTTCCAATATTGTTCTAATAAACAGAGCGTCTCGTTTTCCAGAACTCCTCCAAGGCCTGTTTATTCACTTATTTTACAGTGGACGTTCATTGGAATAAAATGCAACAATTATTCAGACCGCTTTTTCACTTCTATCAGCTGTCACTTGGAAATACACAATTTGGATTTTGTTATTAGATGCCACTGGCGAAGAAGTAAGTGACGAGAGATAGAGACAGATAGAGAGAGAGAGAGAGAGAGAGAGAGACAGAAATCTTCCGTATCAAAACAAATTACTCCATTGCTGTCTCCGACATTTTCCTGAGTGCTCATTATGGCACATATAGGAGTGGAAAAAAAAAAGCTCTCAGGGAACAAAAGGTGTAACTTAGAGCACAGCATTCATCAACACATAATCAGAATGACGGTGCTATCATCCTCTGAGGCGTGCGTTGTGGCACAAGTATGAGGAAAATAAGATTTTACACATCAGCGTTGCACCTCCATTGATACGGGAGCTTAAGAACTGGAGTAAACGCTGGCCCCTGGGGCCCACCTGAACAGGCCCTTTCCAGAAAGATTAAATATGGGTTATGGGATGCTGTCAGATGGGCTGCACAGAACTCACAGTACTAAGAGAGAGTAATTATGACAATGTTAGAAAACACTCTCTGTCTTTCTGTTCATTCCAGACATGCCTCACCCCTCCTTTTTTTCCCCTCTCTCTTATTCCCCCTCCTTTCCTTTTTCTCCCTCTCTCTCACTCTTCTCTATACAACGCATTCTCTCTGAATCCCCCCTCCTGTATCCATTTCTCTCTCTTGTATTATGTTTTAAATATCTCTTACTCATATGCGATGTATGCATGCGCAAATGTATACATTAGCTTCTCTTGGTTCAAATGTCCCAAATAAGGACATGATAGCTAGGAATGAGGTTTGTGATGAAACCATGAAGACAGTTCAGCATTCTTCGCAAAAGTCTATTCCTAATATGTCCATGTTTTTCTGTACATGTGGCCATTTTATATAAACACATGTTCTTGGCCAAAGATCCTACGTGTATGTTATTCATATCCTCATTGGTTAAGAGGGTGAAACTCCCCTCGACATATGCCTATATAATATCTGTATTTCTATGAATAAATTGAAGTATTGAAAATACATTTGAATGTGTGTTTTCTTACTTCCCGGCCGTCTATTTACACTTTAAGGAACTGAGAATTCTTCAAGGTGGCAAAGATAATTTACAGAGGGACCAAATTGTTATTTATTAACAGACAACTAGCTAGGCGGATACGTTTTTGTCACCGCATCCAATGTATAGCAGCTTTAGGCAGTTCATTTAACTCCATTGAGTTAGACAAGAGACTACAGCACACAATGCCTAAGTCTTTCTTTATTGACTTCTGTCACAAGCCAACTGTGCATTATGGGCTTGTATTAAAATTCACACCAGTGAATCAACCCAAGCAGTACATGGCACACACAAGCACGCATTAATATGAAAACAAGCTTTAATGATTCACTGTAAATTGACGAATGTAATGAGGTTTCTTGTGCTGGTCCTAATGATCTGATCTTATCATTCAACACTGCAGCGTTTTATTGATAGCGCCCACAAGCACTTAGTGTTTTCTGCATCTCTGCATCTGAAATCAACGTCAAACCACCAAGCTTTACAAGTCATGTCGATTTCATTGAACCAAGTTGGCTCACTAATCTCTTTCCCATTACCTCACGATGCGGTTTTTGATTTCTCTTGCTGTGTTTAAAAATAACAGCCCATCCACAAGAAGTGTCCCGGCCACATACTGAGATTCAAAGGCTGCCTGCTTTAAAGAAAACTAACAATCCAAGCGTGTCAATCCCAGCAAAATTGCTTGCAAACAGGACAGGAAAAATGTGCTCTGACTACCATGCAAACCCATTATTTTTTGTCTTTACATAGAAATAAAGACTTCAGTTCTGAAACACAGTCAAAAGACACTTTGTATAGGAAAATAACTTTTTATAAAGATTTTCGAAAACAAAAACATTATAGACTGTATGGAACGCTTATATAAAGCGTTCCTAGTATTTTTTTTTTATCAGTACTGAAACACCAAAGCATTTTTACATTTCCTTGAATAATTGAGTACAGCATTAACTATGGTCTACAAACCATATCTAAAAGTTTCTCAAAATTGCATAATATCCATGGTAACGACGTGGAACATGTAGCATTTCCGTGCACTGTTAGCGGTTTGATAGTGATTTTGGTCACACAGCATCTTTATCCGAGTCATTCACAAAGCATGTGCGGGTGTTGAAGTTACTAAAGATCATCGTCATCATCGCTGGCAAACAACATAATGCTTTCGTAGGCTGTTTCAATTGAGTGTAGGCAAATATTCACTTCATCCTGCGTGTTTTAAAGTATCGCTTCACTGTTTTGCTTAATAAGTTAACCGCACCAAACAATGTGCGTGAGTGAGCTGACCGAAAGATTCAGAATTGAACCGAACTGAATCAAACTGTGTTTCTAACTCGTTTGCCCAATAGTTAGGTAAGAATAAACTCAAAACAGTGATTCAATTTGCAAATCGGGCATTGCTCGTAACGCGCCTTTGACTTGCATTTGAGTAACAACTTTGAGATTTAGTTTCTGATATTTGCCTCTTAATATCTCGCACTGATATTTTTTTCTCATTTTAATCTTCTCACAAACTTCAGTAGAGGAATTTGCTTTTTAAAATAAACTTCAGCCAGCTAACAACTAGCTGTTCTTGCTAGTTTAAAAATTGATTACCTTAAAGATTAGGGTCAGAATTAGCAGTCAGGTTAGCTGCAACACATGCCTTCCATACATGCCTCTTTATTGTGACTTTAATCCTTACGGATTTTTGTGATCTAATTTTTTATATGAATAAATACAAATATAAAATTAGAACAGTATTGTATTAATTAGACTGTCAACAGCTTGTGTTACACTGGAGTTTGGGACTTAAAACAGGACAAATAACCTCTATTGGTAATTATATGCATTTTTTTTTCCTTCACCACACACAAAAACTGGCATACACACACACATCCTTGCACCCAGTAATGAATAGTTATATCATGAGAAACAAGAATTTTGTTAATTGTGATATATTGCAATTACATTATTCCTGCCAATGTGTAATTAATTATATATTTACGCAGAAGAAGGGAGCACCCCCGGTGTTTTTGAAATAAACGAAGTCAACCGGCCCGTATTAATCTTGATTATCATACTTTAGAACAATGCGCCAGGAATAATTGTATGTAATTATCTGTTGTCTAATGCCTGTGCAGCAACTAATTGAAAATATGTTAAAGAAGGAATAATAATTTAATGTCCCCCACAAACAAAAGCAAATGCTATTTGCTTACTGTTTTTTTTTTAGAAATGCATACATGACTACTGACCCATCTGTGAAGGAAACTGTGATCAAATACAGGTTTCATATAGGGTTGTGAACAGTTTAATTGCTTGTCGCCATGAAATCGATAGGACACATGTAACCCTGATCACCTACAATTAGAAAAAAAAGAAAGAAATAATTCAACTGACTCACTTGCCAAGAGGAAATATCTACATCTGCTTAACTTTTTCCACTTTAAACTGAATTTGAGATTATAATTTTCCGACTGATCACTTTTACAATTATTGAGCTGCGTACCCGCGTTGCTCTCAGCAGAAAATAACCATTCAAGCAGATTGTTTTATCATGTTGCAAGACTTGTAATTTACAATTCACAGCTCTCAGCATTTTGGCCAATTGTAACTTGGTCAGAACTCAAATGCCAGAGTATGTATTCTGTTTAAATCAATAAAAAATTACATTTACATAACAGATCTTCAAATTACATATAAATGGTAGTTGTCAGTGCAGTAACAGTCAGTTTAAAAATTGCTAATAAAACAAGAACAAACCCAACTGATTTCCAGCATTGTGATTTCAGTCAAACTCTTTTTTTCTTTTTTTTGGAACCAAGGTGGTGCTAACCTGCTGGTTTTGGCCTACAAAAATATGACATCACTGCAGTGCTCTATAATAAGGATATCTAACAGAATATATTACAAACAACAAATAACTACAAATAAGACTCTGAACATTCTCTCTACATGATTTTTAGACTTTTAGTTGTCTGCTACAGGAAAACCCGATCAAAACTTGAAGCCTACTAAGCAAGTACAAAGTTTGTTGGACTTAACTTGGAAATTACAGGACAAGTTATGATAATGATTTTTCAAATGGAAGTCTTTTTTTCCCTCATCTGCTACAATAAAACAATCAGAAAAAAATATATATAGCCTAAGTCAGAACAGGCTAAAGGACTTAGCAAAGTTGGTCTTTATATCTTAAAAAGAGTGATCTCTAGGAGGATTTTGAGTCAGAAAAAAAAAGCTGTTTTTTTTTTTCATTCAAAATAATCCAAGTTTACACAGTAACAGTTTGTTGGCTTTGTCAGGTCAACATAATTACCTGGACTGTCAAATGTTCTGGGTGCAGAGATCAGAACTGATCAAACAGTGATTACACAGTGTAGGCATTGTATAGATGAAACATGACTCTCTTCAGTCAAGCCATAGCTCATCCATTATTATCACACCACGTCTAGAGGATCTTAAAGTAATAAAAAGGCAAATAGGAGGCCATAAAGCAAAACCCCTGTTCTGAGCCATTCCCAAAAGAGTCTAACCATCATGCCAAAGCAGAATTACAGTCTCTCAGTCTCTAGATGGATTTGACACAGCTGTACATAAGATATTATGTGCTTATAATATTAGATGAAGTTATGTAGGTGTGCTGTGAACTACTATGCATTTGTTTCAGTGAAATCACAAAAATAAATGAAACCAAATGTATGAGATAATCAAATATGTATTTTAATGACAGCATAGGGCTTTGATACAATATATGTGCAAACATCTTCACATTTTCTTCACATTCCCCCGTACAGTTCAATAATTCAAGGCATCAATATAAGCCACAAAGCACAGTCCCACCTGTGCCCTGATTTTTATTCAACGCAGACACATTGTCTGATGCAAATATTGACCTTTGGGTGCTCCCCAAGGCATGTATTCTGCAATGTATGATATTGCAAAACATCAACATGCAAATCAATATCAGGCCAGCAATATGTTTTCATGGTTGAGAGCTCCTGTTGGCTAAACAATTACAATTATCAAAGTTCATTCTATAACTGTGACCATTTTGTAGGGGCCGTTTCTCCAGGCTTCAGTGATTTTAAGCCTTTTGGGTATATTTTATGTTTAGTAATGGCTGTACAAACACTCTCTCTTTCTTTACCCTTTTGATTGCCTCTCTGAAATTAGTAATACGTGTGTTCATAATAAATGGAAGAGCAAAACAAGAGTGTCACGTGTATGTTCCCGTTTAGTTCCTGTTTGTCCTTATTTGGTCCTTCCTGTTCCTGTCCCCATTTAGTTCTATTAGTTTCAGGTGTTTCTCATTATTAGTTATCCTCCTCACCTGGCTGCCCCATTTAAGTTCTAGCCCGTTCTGTTCTCCCTTGTCTGGAATTGTTCATGTCTACCTTTGCTACGTGTGTTTTTATGTTTCCTTGGATATTATTCAAGTCTATAAGTTTGAATTCGACTCTGCGTCTCCTCGTTCCTCGCTCCGTGCTCCTCACAGTAGCGGACCGTGACAGAATTCCAGACCAACAAAAAGTGAGCGGTGTCTCTCCTCCCTGTGTTCCTTTTCTGTTTTTAAAAGTTTTTTTTGGTTTTCCTATTTCTCTCCGCGGCCATGGAAATAGCCGCTTGGTTCTCCACTCTAGCCCGCAGGGATCTTCCCCTCATAGAGTTCGCCTAGGAATTCTGCAGGCTTGCCGCTACTGCGGTGTTGGACAATGCCACAATCAACTCTCTGTTCTGGATCGGGGTCAACTATCATCACCCCGTGAACCTCCAAGACACCACTGGACTGAGCTGGAGAGAAGGGATCCTCCGGTGTCTGGAGAGTGTCCATCCCCGTTCCAGAACCAGCTCGCCTCTCCTACGTCAAGCCCATCGACCGCTGCTGACTCTGCTCTCTTGGACATGGTGCTACCTCCAGAGTTCTCGGCTCCTATCCTCACCCCAGAATCCACTTCAGAAAGTTCTCCTTTGTCTCCGCTGGTCCCGTCCAGCTCTTCATCATCCCGAGTCTCCTTCATCTCCGCTGGACCCGTCCAACCCTCCTTCGTCTCTTGATTCCCCCAAGTTAGCCAGCCCTGCACCGCCAGAGCGCCCTCCAGAGCGCCCTCAAGTGCCCCCTCCTCCTTAAATTCCTAATTTTCCCCAATAATTTTTTTTTTGGGGGGGGGGGGGGGATTAATATTTTTCATGTATTTATATTTAAATGTATGCTTTATGCAAATGCTTTTATTCAACACAAAAACAATTTTAAAAAATCAGCTTGCATTCTCTGATATTCAAACCCATGACCTTGTCTATGCTCATTTTCTGACCTACTGTTGAGCTACAGTATAAAACAAGAATTTCTTTTTTTTCCTTTTTTTTTAAGTTAAAAATAAGCAGGACATGCTTTTAACATGAGGTTGACTCCTGCGTTAACTAAGAGTCAACCTGTTGATTTGGTGACATGCAGCTCACACGACTATTTCCACATTAAGATACTTGAATAAAGCTTTTACATAATCTGTTTCAGGGAAGCATTACTGATGATTTAGGTGCAGATCTAGGTCACATCTTTGTCTTTTAAAAAAATAAAAAAGAGAGAGAGAGAGAGATTTACTTTTACAACACTCATACTTTTACGTCTGATCTAATGTCTTCAGTACAGTACACCAAACAGTACTGAAGCGTGCCAAACATACACGGCAAAAATATGTGAAATGTACAATAAAAAAGCAACTGTAGTTGCAAAAACTTAAATGTATGCTTTAAAGACTGAACTTATATTTACAGTAAAAAATAATAATAATTAATTGAAAAAAACAAGGTTAATATAACAAATTGTTAATATCAGTTTTTTTTTTTATCTTTATAACACAAAACACTAAAATAGGACAGCAAATATCAATTTAACAACATAAGATGTAACATAAAATAACCTAATGCACATAACTAATAAGAACTAAACAGTTCTTTCAATGAAAAACCATCAAATGTGAGCTGTCATCTCAAAATTTTGTGAATGTCAATATATGGTTCCCTTTCAGTTTGTCACTTCAATGTTGTGTTGAAGTTCCGACACTAGGGGTCGCACTTGGGAGACCAGACACCTCGAAAAGGCCAATGAAATTAGCTAGCAAAATTTGCATAGCTGGCCATGCCCCGGATATCCGGGTATAAATAGGCCAGCATGGCATTTGCTCACTCGTTCTGCTTTTTGGAGCCGATGCAGTGTCTCTTTGGGAGATGCAGCACTGCATTCACCTCTCAATTTCCTCTTCGTTGGATCTATGGCACAAGCAGTGGTTTCTCCCTTGCCCATACACAGATAAGTGTAGTGAGAGTACCCTGGGTGCTTCAACGGCGATCTTTTAGAGCAAATTTCCTCTTAAAAGAGCAATTTATCTAAAAGAGTAATTTTTTTTTTGGGGGGGGGGGGCATTTGGCTGTGGTGGCCAAGCCGGCTAAGGTCACGGAGGATCCGCCATGGCCTCCTGAGTCCCCTGCTGCGCCATGGCAACCTGAACTGCCTGCTCCACCATGGTCCCCTGAGCTACCAGCTCCGCCATGTCAACCTGAACTGCCTGCTCCCCCATGGCTCCCGGAGCTCCCCGATCCGCCCTGGAGGCCTTCTCGTATCCCTGTCTTGCACCAGCCTCCAGCCCCCCCCCCCCCCCCCCCCCCCTCTCCCCCTTCTGGGAGGGGGGAGTAATGTCACGTGTATGTTCCAGTTTATCCTTTTATTTGGTCCTTCCTGTTCCTGTCCTCATTTAATTATATTAGTTCCAGGTGTTTCTCATTATTAGTTATCCTCCTCACCTGTTTGCCCCTCGTTATCTGCCCTATTTGCATTCTAGCCTGTTCTGTTCTCCCTTGTCTGGAATTGTTCATTTCTACCTTTGCTATGTGTGTTTTTTCTGTTTCCTTGGATATTATTAAAGTCTATAATTTTGAAGTCGACTCTGCGTCTCCTCGCTCCGTGCTCCTCACATTAGTGGACCGTTACAAAGAGAGGGGAGCATTTGTTTGTCTGACATTTAGTCAAGCATCTTGAGTGATAATAATGGGTTGAGTGATAAATAAAGAGTGCAAATAATGGGTTTGTATTGTTCTGATCACTCCATAATATGTATCATTCATAAATTGCTAGTCATTTAATATTTTTAAAATATATTTTTGCAGAAATACTTTGGAGGCATTCCAAAGTGTATTATGAAATTGGTTTGGCATTCCAAATCCTACCGTCCTACCGTGTCAAGGAACAGCAATTCCAATCTATTCTGGTTCATCATGCACACAAGTGTCTCAAACATGTATTTAATATATTAATATACAAGGAATAGGTTTTTTTTAATGTCAGGCCATGCTGCACATACTAATGACTTTTGCCATTTTGGATACATTGTAGCACTTGTAGTAAGGTCATTGCTAATTGGTTGGGGGGGAAACCTTATTAGCCTATGAAATTTGCAAAGAAATTAATATTAACTCAATGTGGAGTGACAGTAATTACTTGTCAGAGATATGATATTATAATTGAGATCCTATTCTAGCAACAGAGGGATTTATTTATTGTATTAACTTTTAAATTTAAACTCATTGATATGAAAGCTGTATAAGATATAGGAACAGCACATTTTTTGTCATGTAACCATATGCGACCCTGAACCACAAAACCAGTCTTAAGTGTCAATTTTTCTAAATTGAAATGTATATACTGAATAATTAAGCTTTCCATTGATGTATGGGTTGTTAGGGTATGACAATATTTGTCTGAGATACAACTATTTGAAAATCTGGAATCTGCAAACAAATCTAAATATTGAGAAAATCACCTTTAAAGTTGTCCAAATGAAGTCCTTAGCAATGTATATTACTAATCAATAATTAAGTTTTAATATATATCCTTTAGGAAATTTACAAAATATCTTCATGGAACATGATCTTTACTTAATATCCTAATGATTTTTGGCATAAAAGAAACATCTATAATTTTTACCCATACAAAGTATTTTGGCTATGGCTACAAATATCCCCGTGTAACTTAAGACTGGTTTTGTGGTTCAGGGTCACATATATTTAGAAAGCCACCTTCATATACTTATTACTGATTTATGATACTCATGACCTCTAGACTGAACTATTGTAATGCACTGCTAGCTGGTTGTCCTGCATCTTCAATAAACAAGCTACAGGTAGTCCAAAATGCAGCAGCTAGAGTCCTTACCAGGTCAAGAAAATATGATTATATTACCCCAATTTTACGGTCACTGCACTGGCTAACTATTAAGTTCCTTATCAGTTACAAAATATTATTACTTATCTACAAGGCCCTTAACGGTTTAGCTCCTGCATACCTAACTAGTCTTCTACCACGCTACAATCCATCACGCTCCCGAAGGTCGCAAAACTCTGGACTTTTGGTAGTACCTAGGATAGCAAAGTCGACTAAAGGAGGTAGAGCTTTTACGCATTTGGCTCCCAAATGCTGGAATAGCCTTCCTGATAACTTTCGGGGTTCAGACACTCTCTCTTTAAATCTAGATTAAAGACTCATCTCTTTGGCCAGGCATTCACATAATGCATCTCATAATCTTGGACTGCAGTTATATCTGATCAAATGTGCATTATTATTCTTTAGCTTGGGTTAAACAAATTAATTTTACTTGGTTGGAACAGCAGCTATGCTAATTATGTCTCTAATTGTTTCTCTGTTTTTGCCACAGGATTGACATCCCGAGACATAACTAGGATTTACACCAGCTTCAGTCTGGATCCAGAACACCTGAGAAGAGATGATGCAAACCCCTCAGATGATGCCAACCCTGAAACAACATACAGAAATGGAAGCGTCAGCACAAGTTCTACTAGGAAGACTTAATGCCACGTCACATATTTCAATTAGATCTTGCCAATCGGCACTCAACACAAGGAATATAAAGCCCTCTACTCACCCTTCATTGTGTTTGCATATACTGCCGCTGTTGTTTCTTGCTCAAACTGTCGCGTGACTTATCAGCCGACTTTTTCCTGGGTTACTTGCATATAGTTAAGTTTGTCTCCCAAATGCAGTTAGAAATGCAACAGTTTTATTCAGTGATGAGAGTATTCGATAATGGACTGAAAACTTCCAGATCCAAAATCCAGGAGCTCGGTGAAACAGGTCAGAGTCCAAGTAGATCAAACACCAGGCGAGCGATAGTCCAAGACAGGTGAAGTCATTAAAGATGATAGCCCAG